>NC_073692.1:393226141-393417579 GCF_029784155.1 Uranotaenia lowii
TTGTGGAGAAAAAAAAATAAAATTTGAATGAAAATTCAATAGCGGATCTTAGTTTTCCGGATCATCCTATTCAGTCAAAGTGATTTTTATTCATCGACGTTTCGGCGGATTGGCAAAAAATGTTGTTTACCAGTTATCCAGACGTTTCGAGCTACTCTGGCTTCTGCTTCTCTTCAGTGCACACTAAATTATATTTTGATCAATACACTTTTACCTAATTTACAATATTTAAAATCTTTCAAACTACTGGCCTTCGTCTTTACTAATTTGATTTGGGACATTTTGTTTATATTTTCGTTTACATTTGCATGTTAGTGTTTGTGACAAATTTTTAATTACAGAGTCGTAAGCTGTTTTAAAATTACAGGAGTCTATCTGCCTATTGATTACATTGTTGTCACCTCTAATCTCAATGTAAAAAGTTTCAGCTGTGATTCTTCCATTATCGCCTGTAACTTTTTGTAAAATGTTTGTATTGTCAAAGTCGAAAAGGTGACCAGTTTTCAAACTATGTTGTGCTAGTCCTGTGCTTATTTGTTTTGTAGATACTTTTATTGTATGTTGTTTCAATCGTTAATTCTAAAAGTGGCTAGTTTCACCTATGTATGATTTATTACATTTATCACATTAAATTTCATAAACGTCATTGGTATACATATCTTCGATCGATTTCTTTTGAACTTGCCTTTCCTTATACCTTAAGGACCACATGTTGATTAGAGTTAAGAAGAAATAGTTACTAGGCTTCTTAATATGGCTATCATTCTCAAGAATGAAATTTAACGTCAGAATGTGCGACTGCCTCGACTGGAACACTCAATTTGAAACACATTCAAATTTGTCAAATAATGATCGATTGCAACCATTTTTTTTTTCGTTAGATTTAAAATTCTCTAGATTTTTCAAATATTGGGTAGAAGGAAAATTCACATCATAGTTTGGATCATGCGAAACTGTAGGGAAGTTTAGAAAAAGTTAAGCTGCGTATTCAGTTTTCATCTTATCTTTGAGGAAATAGGAATAGACATTTTTCGCAGAAAAATTCACAGAAGCTTAGAGTTAAGATTTTAAACAACTTTTGCTCAACGTATTTCATTTATCGTTAAGGAAATTTGTTTGACATTTTTTTTTTTTATTTCATAACTACAGGGGTTAAAAAACATGACTTTCAGTAATTTTTCGGTTGAATTTTTTGCTAACTTCAACCCTGATTTTTTTTCAATCAAAATTCATCTTAAGATTTTGAATCATATTTGAAGTGCCCAAAAGCCTTTCTCAATTATTTTTGCACAACTGGTTCAAAAAATTTGTTTTTGGAGACATAAATAACAAGTTTTTAAAACACTATTTTTTTGTTCGATTTGCAAAATGAAGTGAATAAATACGGGCAAAATCTGATTATGTTTTAATGAAATCCAGGCAACCGGGCCGAACTTTTCCCAAATTCTTCATTGAATATCCGAGCGATGAGCCAAGCATTTTTGAAGCTACCGAAAAAAATTTTTTTCGGGAAATAGGTCTGTTAACAGTTTTCTCTCTTCAAGTTCTACCTCTTTTTATTATCGTTTTAGTGTCGTTTTTCTGTTTGTTAGTTTAAACAAAGTGTTGTTATCGATTTCAAGTGAATTGTGTTGAAGTTTTGAATTGCTTATTTAATAAATTTATAGCGATTCAAAAGAATTTTTGAATCGATAAATCTGCCACTGAGCATGCTTCGAAAATTATAAAATCTCAGTTATTTTTGAAACAATTTTAACCCTCCAAAGCTGTTCGGGTCAATAATAACCCGAAGCGCGCATTTCAAATAACTTTATCATCATTTCAATATACTGATGAACTGCTAATTTCGTCAGACCAAGTATGTTCTATGGAAAAAAAAATCATCAAATTAACGATAAAAGAAATGAAATTTGAGTTTTGAAAATCGGTTCTTTGGTAAATTAAATACAGCTAAGCAAAGCCAAAATTGGATGTCGTTTATCTTCGGAAGGTAAGATTTTTTTTCTACCGGAAGATCTGTGATAGCTGTCAAAACCCATCATATCTATACATTGTCGGATAGATGGATTCTTGACAATTTAAAACATCAATGAAACAATTAAATACAGAAAAGCTGTCAGAAGTTATGAGTATTTTTAAAATAATATTCATTTATCGGACTTTTTATTTTCTTAACCAGTTTCTGATAACCTGGTAATACATATCGACTTTATTTAGAAATGTTGAGTAATTAGAATAAATAACCTTCACAATGAATAAAAAATCAACAAGATCGGTTAACATTTACAGCTAGGAGAACGAAATCAAACTACAACTCAAATTTTCTCGAAACGGATATTTAGCGAACGGCTTTGGAAGGTTTACCTTTATTTATTGTTAAATGTTTGTATGTTGTTTGAAGTATTAGTCAGTCTTGAAATATTTTTAAATTGAGGACAAAAAGGTTAGACAAAATGGATTTTTTTTCATAATTTAAGGTATAAGAACGGCCATATTTAAAAGAAATGGACCGAAGATGAACAAAGTCATTGATGTTTTATGTTCCTCACGAACAAATTGTCTTAAATAAATCCCATACAAACTTCAGGCGCGCTGAGCGACACCTTCTCGTGATTCGATCTGACCCAAATTTGGCATGGGACCTTTTACAAGGCCTAGAATCATTATCAGCATGCAGCGCATCAAATTTCGAAAGTTGGGTCATTTGTGTCACTCTAATATATAGGTATGCATTCCAGATTCCCTAGATTTATTCGGACGGGTTAGGTTGACAACTAAGAATATTAAGCAACTAGGCTCAATTTTTCTGAACTTATTTTATCTAAATTGTTTTTTTTTGGGAATTAATTGCTCAATTATGATTAGACTTATCCTGGATTTCGCTTTGAAAGTCGAAATCAAATGCTTTGATTTTTCCAAGTATTGTAAAATTTGTGCCAATTTGCTCAGCCAACAAAAAATGCGGGAAAAATTCTGTCCAAGATTCCTCAGTGCGTATTTGAGAAGTTCGTTTGAACTCTTTCCAATCTGTTAAGGTGGACAATGTAGTAGAGTTTCCACAACACTTGCATACTCGGTTGTGATCCGAACTAATCCTACATAAATTGAGACGATTGTGTAAGGGGCATTCAACTCATAGCAGACTCTACTGACCATTAGAAACATAGAGTTAGCTTTTGCTTCTGCCTTCTCTATGTGTTTCGTGGAATTCAGTTCTTTTCTTCCTCGACTCCAAGATCCTTTATAGAGGTCTTTCTAGTGAAAATCAAGCTGTTTTCAAGGCGACAGTCATACATACATATTCGTTAGTTTTCGAGAAAACGATATAATACTACATTTTAAGGCGTTCTACTTCAATCCATAAGTTCTGCAACAGTACGAAAATCGGTGTAGTGCGTTTTTCAGAGTCGAGCAATCTTTCTTCTGCGTATATCAGCACAAAAACGTCCTGCAGTACCTGGGAGAACTCGTTCATAACAGTGATGAAAAGAAGGGGTCCCAAGTGACCCCCTTGTAGTACACCACTGTTGACCGAGAATGCACCGTATCTGACATTTCCCAGCTTTGAAAAGTGAATTCTTTCAAATAAGTATGAATGTATCCATTAAAGGCAAGTATTGGCCATTCCATTTCTGCTGAGCATGGATAGCAGCGCGCTGATTCCGATCACATCAAATGCTTATAACATATCAGTATGAATAGCTTCGACTTGCAATCCTTGCATCTTTATATTGAAATTCTTGATACAAGCTCCCCGAGATTTTTTATGGTGGATCGGTTTTTTAAGAAAACCGTATTGAACTTGCGACATTTTTCTTTCCAACCATGGATTCATCCAACTTTGAAAATATTCCTTATTTGAGTGAGTCAGCAAACAGGCGATGTAAGGGTTCTAGAAGTCCATTGACACACTTTTTGAGCTAGTTCGGTAACTCGTCAGGACCACTGCCTTTAGATTAGTCGAGCATTAATTTTTTTCCTCCTTATATCTGTTATCGATACTGTTTTAGAGTTATTTTTATGGTCATTCTATGATATTTTCTTAATATTTAAAAAACGCACCTTTTTATGAGAAAGCCTGTATAGAAGAAATGGCTTAAAAAAGGGGTGAGCAATCCGCGGCCCGCTGGGCGCATGTGGCCCGCGAGACCCTTGTGTGCGGCCCGCGAAGCTTTTTTCAAATTTTTATGCCTTTTTCCTACAACGAATACTGAAAAGTAAGGAAAAATTCAGTTTGTTAACTTTTTTCTGGCATTTTAATCGTTTATTATATTCTGTTCAAGGCTTAATGCAATATTGTTTATTGGCATAACGTTATTTTGGAGTGTTTTTTTTTTATTCAGCATACTTTTTTCGGAAGAACAGCAAATAATAGGAACCTACACATGGTCGAAGGAATGTCGAAGCCGGTTTAGTGAAGTCATTACCTATTTTTATTTCAAGCAAAAATACAAAGTGTAATGATAAAAATATGCTCACGGCTAAAAGGCTTGTTCTGTTAGCATCCAAATACTGGAAAAAAAATAAACCCAAAATTTGTGATATATTTTTTATTTCTGAATATTGACGAAAATTACGAAAGTTAAATAATAAAGCCTGGGTGAACGATTTTAGATTATTTTTCAACATGAATCAACCCACAAAAATTATAAGTTGTTTATAAAAACAATTGATATCTGAAATTCTGTGATTTCACCCAAAATATCGTTGACGATTATCTGTGAAACTTTTTTCAGAAATTTGATAGAAAATTAATCACAGACATCGATTAATTGAGTTATTTCACCTATAATTCGCAATCCAGATTACCAGAGTCAAAATATAGCTTAAGAAATTCTTTCGCAATGATATCTTAATAAGATTAAAAATGATAAAAATTTGAATAAAAATTCTAAAATCAGGAATGTAGTTTTGAAGATAGTTGCTTAAAAATACATAAAATTGAACATCTGAATGCAATGATCCAATGCAGAACTTCAATGTAAAGAAACGAGTTTTTTGACGTTTGTAGGACAAAAATCTAGGCTTTGAGGACAAGTTTTAATGGTGAAAAAATCACAGAAAGTCAAAAAGCGATTTAACGTCCAACGCTAAGAAGGCTGTGATTTCTTTAAATGTATTTTTATCACACTGTTACATAGTTATCACTGTGGTAAGCTCCAAAAGATTTTTAAATGGAAGTGATGACGAAAAGTATCATCGGTTTAAACAAGAATGTTTTTTTTTTACAATTCGTTTATTTGAAACGGCTCATCCTTTTTAGTTCTACGGAGCCGAGATTCCGTTTTTTGTTATACAATGGTTGCTTATTTAATATCGGATATTTAAAAAACCGTGTTAAATTACTCTTTTTTAACACGTGAATTCGTTTTATTTTTTCTTTTACAGATTTGTTTTCGCCAAAAATTTGTAGTTATGAAAAATGATGTGAAGTTCTGATAATTGCAACAAAAAAAATATTTTAAGTGCGGCCCGCCGACAAGATTTCAAACTTAAATTGGCCCGTTGATTCAAAAGGTTGCTCACCCCTGGCTTAAAACCCTATCAAATGGTAACGTTTCAATAAAAAAAAAGAACAGTGGGAGGAGTCTATGAGTTTTTTAGTCCAAAAATTATTGAGAAATGTTTATAATTTTCCTCCCTAAATGTATACATCAACATTGTCCCTCTTTTGAGTATATTTGTTTTTGAAGGAAAACATTAAAAAATTCAATTGAGCAGCAAAACAGCAAAAAATTTCTGTCATTGATGTTTTAAGCCAGTGGTTTTCAAAGTGGTCCCTACCGCCCCCTTGGGGGCGTTGAAAGCTTCCAGGAGGGCGGTAAGCTCAATTTTGAAATTTGGGGGGCGTTGGAAGGGCTCAGGGGGGCGGTGAGGTCGTTATTCACGTTTTCATAAATCACGATACAACGTAGATTTGAAAACGATTAAATTCAATGCAAAACAATGAAATTACGTTACAGAACATCAGGTTAGGTTTAAGACCAATATATCGATAATTTCACAAAGCTGCCTGCAAATTTTTGTTCTAGTATCTCAATAATTTTTTCAAAAAGCTCAATTATTTTTTCAAAAAGCAAATAGATTTTTTAATATTGTCACAGATTTTGTATACACTCTACATGTTGATCTTGTTCTGCATGGTTATTTTGGGTTATACTAAATAGGATTAATTTCAGATGGCAAGGTTGGATAATTTTTAAAATCTATTGTCTTAAAAAAACTGATAAACAGAAAAAAAAACCTTTGGAAAAACCTGTGTAAAAGGGTGTTACGTGATTTAGTAATAGCTCTTCGGAAAGAAAATTTGAAAGAATTTTTTTAGGTGAGAGAATTTTTATTTTAAGTTTTTACTTGTTCATCTTTATTTCATTTGTGCCATTTGCAATCGACAAACTTTTAATCTATTCGGTTATCACCAACATTTCCGGAATTGAGTTATTAGAATCTAATTTAAATGCATAACTTGAACAGGACTTAAATTCAGATATCAAGAAATAATACTATTTTTACGTTATATCATCGGCTGGACAGTAATGAATTTGTAAGTTTGTATTCAATAATGCAAATTAATGGTGAATATAAAATTTTGTTGTATATGATTTTAAATCAAAACAAACTAATAAATCAGTTTAAATCAGTTCAGTTTAATTGTTCAGCAAATTTTACACTAAATTAAATGTTTGCAGTAGGTTTGAAGAAAAAGCTTTTAAGTTTTGATGTTTGGTCATTTATGATATATTTTTCGATAATTTGCATTTTTCTTTCGGACGAATTAGTATGTAAAAAGAATTCTGAAATTCTGAAAAATCACGAAATATAATTTGAAATGTGGAGAAATGTTTGACATTATAACATTTAAATCGACCAGTTTTTACACTTATAATACCTCCTACCACTTTGCCTCTGAGGGCCTCATATAGACTTGAATGAATTTTGTGTTAAGTCTTACAATAACATAAAGCCAAAAGCTAATGATTTTTCAACGATCCAGATTATCATTATTTTAAGGTTTTCTAAAAATTTGCCCAGGGGGGCGTTGAGCTCTAAAATATTGTATGAGGGGCGGTGAGTGAAAAAAGTTTGAAAACCACTGTTTTAAGCCTTCTGTGCTAATTGGCATCAAAACAATAATTTTGAAGATGTTGAGATACGAGATAAAGCCAAAGTGACCAAAGATTCCCCGAAACATGAAATTTGCTTTTGTAACAAACATTTCAGCACCAACACGTGAACAGGGTCTATGTTTATTTATGACGTTTGGAAAAAAAAAATTCGTTTGAAAATTTTGCAACCTTTTTTAAATCGCTAATTAAAAATCAAGAGAAATTTTCCAAGTCGGTGCGTAGGATCATTCTAAATAAGTGTTTTTATCGATACGAGGGTATTATCATGGAACAACAGCTCGCAGTTGTTTATAGAACCTAGCTGCAGTATGAATTTCGTCTAAATATTTTATACACCCTTTGCTTTGTACTGTATGACTCATATGTGTGAGTGAGATGGGGATAAAATTTCCACGATTTTTTGACAAACGCTTATGGTTCTCTCTAAAGGAGTGAGTGAATAGCTTTTTGCATCCTTCCCGTTTTAATGTATTGCATCTGGACCGTTTGTTTTGTTATAGAGTTTAAGGTGTATAAAACAATTTGTAAGAGGATAATGTCATTTTATGGCTCTAATTTTTTCTAGATCCTTTGCTCAAACTGCATTATAAATCTTACGAAAACTGATAAACTAAAAATGGGTTTTAATGTTAAGTAGAGCTCAAATTGAGCTTTTTGAATCCACTGAAAATGGGTTTTGTTTATTTTGTGTCTTTTATACCCTTTCAACATGTTGGTGCTGTTTAAGGGACCGTCCATAAATGATGTCACGCAAAATTTGTAAAATTTTTCCCCCCCTCCCCCCTCTGTCACATATTGTCACAACTTCCGTAACCCCCCTTATTGTATTACGTCACGTTTTCCTAACCCCCCCCCCCCCCCCCTTCTGAAGTAAAATTTTCAACACTTTAGAAGTTTTATTAAAAATGTTGCTTTTTTAAATTCATCAGTTTTATTCAAAGAATTGAAAGTAAAGGTTAACAACTTTTAACAAGCCTTCAATCATTGCGTTAAACACATTTCAATCATGAGTCCAAGGATTATGTTGATGACTTTCCATATCAATGATCGGGAAAGTCGAGGCAGTAGCTGCAGCATCAGCGACGATGTTGAAACCATCCAAATCTAGTTCCTCTTCTTCAATTCATTCACAATCCAAATCATCTAGCTAAGCAATCCTGTTCACGTTTTGCCACAATTTTAGGGGGATGGACTTTCCTGAGTGTTGCAGTTGAAGTGTTGTTGTAAACTTTCTTATGCTAATAAAGTTTACCAAAAGTGATTACGTGAGTATTATTATTCATTAAATGAATGGTGCGAGCATAATTTAATTGAACTTAGGATAAAATTATTTGTAATTGTTTTGCTTTTTTTTTAGTAATGATAAATGATGTCACGCTCAAGCTGACCCCCTCTCCCCCCCATGTCACAAATTGTCACAAAAATCGAAACCCCCCCTCCCCCCTAACGCGTGACATCATTAATGGACGGCCCCTAAGTTATAGTCACTAATGTCGATTGAATATTCTGTTATCAATGATCATGCTTTATACTCCTTAACTCAGTTTGTATTTTGGAAAATTTAAGTTTTACAAAAAAGCAACCCCTTCAAAAATATTCGATAATGAATTAAAAAAGTGTTCAATGCTCACCCAGTTTACAGTACGTGTTTTCATTATGTAAAGCTGGATAGTAGGTATGATTTTTATTCTATTTAAAAAAATATGTATAAAACCTAAAATATAAATGAAATAAAACAAACTGTTTTTTTTGTGCAGCAGAGTTCTAATCAAATTATTGCTTAAATCATGAAAAATCAAATATATTTTGTGATTACGTCAATCTTGGAAATCATCACTGCAAAATTATAAGGATGACCATGAGGATGATGATAATGATGAAGAATTTTTAACAAAGAAAACGCAAAACTGGCAAATTGTCCACCCAACATTTTCAAGAAAAATCCGTTAAATCATTTTTTTTTTTGATTTTCTCATTTCAAATACCAAAAACTTATATTCTCATAAAACCCGACAAAACCATTCTATTCAGTTTAAACGTTTCTGAATACAGAAGTACTAAGAAAAAAAAGTAATTTTATGGTTGAATACCATACAACCACTAAAATATGACACGCCCTAACGGATAGTTTCCGATGGCCTCCCAACAACAAATTGGATCCCCGGGGAAACATCTCGTCGGATGCAGCGCGAATTCATTTGACTATTTGAATTGCAGCAGCAGCAGCATCATCCTGGGCACCCAAATGCGTTCTTTCGCTGCCCGGCAAATCGAAGTTGCATCCGGCAAGCAGGGCAACAGGCTCTCTGACCAGGTCGCCGTCGCCGCGTGGAATGCGGTGCACATAAATCTTCATATTTTCATGGACCACTCGCCGGAATTCCTCCACCCGCACACCCAATTGGGGCCCCATCATCGCAAGTGGGTCTTTTTTCTTTGGTTGGCTGGCCAGGCCAATCTGTGAGGGAGCGTGTGCCCGGCTCATAGATGCGCTCATAGGTGAACGCACATGGCACTTCCCTCCCCGCTTGAATGAGTTGGCCCAGGGGAGCCTATCAACGGGCACTCTGGGTGGTCCAGCCGGTTTTAGCACATTAACGGAGCAAGAAGTTCCTTCACGGGAAGACCTTGCCGATGTTGAGCTGTTGCCAGCACTTGTCCGTCCAAGTGTTGAATAAGCGCGCTAGCCCGCCCCAATGGGGTGCCCTTAATAGTCAAATTGGATGCTTCGGTCTCAACGATTCGATGCTGCTGCTGCTGCATATGTTTAACTTTTTCCGTTCGATTCCTGAATCGTCCCTGGGAGAGAAGATGTTTCTGTCTTCTATCGCGAAGATGTTGCAAGATGCAGGCAATCAGTGTTGACGCAATGGAGAGGAAATAAATCCAAATTGCGCTGGACAGGTGGCTTTCATCCCGTGAGTTGTTGCAAGAAGTAGGTTCCACCACACTGATTGGAATAATTTTTTGTTAATTTGTCTGTTTATTGATACTTCGCACCGTTATTTTATTTATTCAGTAGATTTTATAGCAATTTGAAGGACATGTAGAAGTTCAAAAGTGAACTGAACAGGTTTGAAGCCATTGATTTGATTCTGTTGTTCATCTGTTGTAATACAAAATTTGTAGTTTTTTTCCAAACATCAATTTTTAAGTGCAGGAATTTATTTGGTAAAATATTGGTATGAACTTTGTAATCTGTAGGAATAACAGCGGTTTTTTTTATCTAAAAAAAACCTAAATTTAACCTTTTCTAAAACTCGCTCATTAATCGGACGCTATTGAGACCAGAGGGTGTGTCCGACAACCGAAACGTACGATAACCTTTACAGTGCTTTGGCAGAGACAATATTAAATATGTACACAAGTGTTGACTCAAAACGCTATTTTTGAATCAAAATAATTCTTATATTATTGAAGATTCTGCAATGAGTAGTGAGTAAAAAATTATCCAATGAGTTTAAGGAGCTACAAACAGTCCATGACAAATATGTGAAATCAACAGTATTGCCTGATAGGATATATCCTATCTATAGACAAGCACAAAAAATATATCGATAAATGAAATGGAAAGTTTCCGATTTGTGATACAAGTTTCTTTAAACAAAAATTTTTGGAATAATTTCAACATAACGCCCCGTTTTGGAGTAAAACTGGCCTTGGTCTCAGCTCTCAAAACGTCCGATATCCGTTCGTTTCCAATAAAAAAGCGTCAGCTTAACGAGCGAGTACTCTACTTGAAAAAATGTTTGATTATAATTTAATTTTTGAATTTTTCCTGCACATGTTCTAAAATTCCTTACACCTAAATTAAATTCCAGCTATAACATTACCATGACTTGAATGTTTTTAATCTTCAGAATGTATTTCAGATATGTTCGTTACAATTATTATAAACAAAACAAACTTCCTTTTTTATTAAATTTTAACATTTTTCAAAGGCGAATAATTTTTCATGGCATCTAAACTTCAAGATTGTCTTTAGTCTCAACATAACTTGAAGGTTGGGTGGTTGAAGGAGCCAAAAAAATAAAGGAAATCTTCAATACCATAAATTTACCCATTATTATAAAAATGGCCCTTTTTGATGCGTACTCCTCGATATTTAAATACAGGCAAATTTGTAAAACACAAAGATAAAGGGGTTTGCTAATGATATGTACATACACTGCCGGCCAAAAGTTTGGGATCACCCACTAAAAAACATGCGAATTTTGATCGTTCATATCTCAGCCGTCTTAAGACATATTGAAAATCTTCTGATCTCATTTGAAGGATAATGAGCAATAGCTATCTCGGAGGTATTTTGCTCAAATATAATGTTTTAGTTTTGAACTTAAAACTTAACCTAAAGTTATAACATTTTCAAAAAGTCGCACTCAATATTCAAAGCCGATCATCTCGGGATAGGGTGGACCAAATCTCAAAATTGGAGTGGCATTAGAATTCCTGTTCTTTACTTCTCAAAACACAATCAAAAAATTTTGTGAAAAAAATCAAGAATGTATTTTTAGTTAATAAAATAGACATTTGAGTTATCGTCCAAAAGTTTGGGATCACCTCTTTGTATGGTGAGTTTGGGATCATTCTTATAAAAACATGCAAATTTATTTTATTCATATCTTTCTCATCTTACATCGTATTGCAGAGCTGAAGGGTTCATTTGGAAGCTTAGGAATTGTTGTTTTTTAATAAATTCATTCAAAAATTATACTTTAAGGTGAGAACTATAAAAAAAAATTGGGAACTTTCAAAAAAACAATTAATTTCAGGTGATTTTTTTATGGTTATCACTTCAAAATATAATTTTTGAATGAATTTATTAAAAAACAATAATTCCTTAGCTTCCAAATGAACCCTTCAGATCTGCAATAAGATGATATATGAGAAAGATACGAATAAAATAAATTTGCATGTTTTTATAAGAATGATCCCAAACTCACCATACAAAGAGGTGATCCCAAACTTTTGGACGATAACTCAAGTGTCTATTTTATTCATTAAAAATACGTTTTTGAATTTTTTCACAAAATTTTTTGATTGTGTTTTGAGAAGTAAAGAACAGGAATTCTAATGCCACTCAAATTTTAAGATTTGGTCCACCCTATCCCGAGATGATCGGCTTTGAATATTGAGTGCGATTTTTTGAAAATGTTATAACTTTAGGTTAAGTTTTAAGTTCAAAACTAAAACATTATATTTAGGCAAAATACCTCCGAGATAGCTATTGCTCATTATCTTTCAAATGAGATCAGAAGATTTTCAATATGTCTTAAGACGGCTGAGATATGAACGATCAAAATTCGCATGTTTTTTAGTGGGTGATCCCAAACTTTTGGCCGGCAGTGTATATCACATTGATTGAATACGAAATTCTTCAATAATTGAAAATGTGAAGCGTCATTCAGTACAACATGTTATCAAACTTTGTTAAAACCTAATATTCAATTCATGAAATTTTCTCATTAAAGCATGGACGCATTAAAACGGGTCTATCTCGAAGCTATGTGAACGAAATAAAAATGTTTTGTACTTGAAATGTAGGGTGTTTTGTCCAGGGTTAATTTTCAGGATTTGTAGACGGGATGGGTGTTTCCTCAGCTTCATCAAACTGAGGCACAATGTCGAAAATATATTCAAGTAATGCAAACATTTTATTTTCTAACAATTTACAAATATTTAATACATCTTCACTTCTCGAGAGTCTACGTAATAAGAAAAGTACAATATTGGGTCATCTACCATTACAACTTTTCCCGCTCATAAGTTACAATAGAAAAGCAACAATGAAGAATTGGCAACACTCAAAATACAAAGGCAAACGGTTGGAAGAACTCACAAAGTGCTAACGTTAAGGTGACCAGTATTGATGAGATTCATCATACCGGCCACCTAAAACGATTGTTTTAGAATTGATAACCCTAATTTATTTGTTTTCATTTGGATCTGCAAGTTATCTAAACTTCGGTGCACTTTCAGTTGAAAACTAATCGATGATTAAAGGGAGCTTCGTACAGGAAAGGTTCAAACTTGATTTTGAGCGGTCATTCCAGTACACAAGAACGGCAGATCGGATCACTTAATGCTGGATTGGTAGGTAAAATGGATTGTTGCTTCGACTCTTGGAACCTGGATTCCAACTTCATCTGGAATGCCGTTTGATTGGATAAACCTTCGGGACTGCTGTGTTGGCGTGGGATCCGGAAACAAAGGTGATCAGAAATTGGCACATTCACTTCCAAAATACCTGGGACGTACGTTTGGAAGCTAGTACTGACCGGACAGTCAGTACGGCAAGTACCCGGATGGCTGGTTCGGATGGACCAGTACAACCCATCCGGATCGGATAACTGATCGGGAACGGGGACTGCTGCTCTTGGGTAACACAGGGCCTTGAACAATCGGAACTGGGTCATAGGTGGGTAACATCACAATGTAGGGTCAAGGATCACTATCTCTATTAACACATCAGGAACGGGGATAATTTTACACGGGGATTGTTGCTAAACTGGAGCTGGGTCATCGTACGAGTTTGGTCACTAGCTAGGGTAGCTCCATGTTTCAGCAACGGCGTTGTGAGGATCTCGGTATCAGATGAAATCGGTGGATCGATCTAGGGCCACGGCCGAATACGTTGTTTTACCTTGAGGCGGTAGGAGGGTGGCTTAACGCAGTGTCAGAATGTATTCAACTTCCGGCGAAAGCCGCCCAATCCTGGTCACGGCACCAATGTTTTGTCCAGGGTTAATTTTCAGGATTTGTAGACGGGATGGGTGTTTCCTCAGCTTCATCAAACTGAGGCACAATGTCGAAAATATATTCAAGTAATGCAAACATTTTATTTTCTAGCAATTTACAAATATTTAATACATCTTCACTTCTCGAGAGTCTACGTAATAAGAAAAGTACAATATTGGGTCATCTACCATTACAACTTTTCCCGCTCATAAGTTACAATAGAAAAGCAACAATGAAGAATTGGCAACACTCAAAATACAAAGGCAAACGGTTGGAAGAACTTACAAAGTGCTAACGTTAAGGTAACCAGTATTGATGAGATTCATCATAGGGTTTTTATTGCACTTTAAAGGAAAAATAATAAAAAAAAACTATTCCGATGTTGTTTTGATGAATTTTCGAACTTTTGGTTGAGTATCACTCATTATAGTTTGAACACCCTATTCGCTGACCTCAGCGGCCATTTTGTTCCACAATCTCTTCATCTCTGTTGCTTCCCGAGTCGTCCTACCATTCTTCTTCATCTTCTGCTTGACAATTGCCCAAAATTTTTCGATAGGGCGGAATTGAGGGCAGTTGGGTGGGTTGATGTCCTTTTCGACAAAATCCACCCGTTGACCCAATACCACTGTAGAACCTCCTAGCTGTAGTGGCAGCTTGCAAAATCTAACGAAAACTGGAAATTTTCAGCACTGGTAGAAGAAACATTCCTCTACAAAGTGCTGCCAAAACAATCCAGATCCGACAACTAGGAGCACTATGGTAAAATAAATAGTGCGTCCGGATTTGTAGTGATCCATGCTTTATGTCAAAACGCTTACGTTTATAAATTTTCGAGGATTGTTGAAAAATTTTCAGTTTCGTTAATACTTCCATTCAAAGCCCCCCCCCTCCCCTCCTATCTGGATTTGAAAGGGTTTAAAGTATTACGGAAATCATCAGGTTTTGAAAACGACAACACACAAAATTTCACGTTGAACGGTTTCCGAAAGCTTTTCGTTTCGTTTCATATTTGTTATTGATTTTGTATGGTAGGTCCCCTCCTTTAATTCGGAGTGGTTTGAAAGAATTTGAGAAATCATATCCGACCCCAAAAACTCGTACATACCAAATTTAAAATAAGTAGTTTTCGAGTTTCTAAGGAACGAACAGATAGGCAGACAAACATACATTTGTATTTTTTTTCCACAATATAAAAAATTGTGGATTGTCAATACAGACAATATTGTCTGTCTTTTTTTTCCTATAGACTAAGAAACTACTGAACCGATCATTATGAAATTTAGTATCTGACCGTTTTCGAGACTGAAGATGGTTTCTTCAATAGTTTTAGAAACCTCCGACTTTAAGGAGGGGCGGTTTCTAAATAAATTTATCATGTTCTATATAGAAATTTTATACAATACTTATTTTACACCATGATATGATTTATTGTATTGTTGAGCATGCGTGAACATATTCAGATTATTTGTTACATTGAACCCCCTTTCTTGTTATGAAAAGGGAGGGTTGTCCTATATAAAATCCATAAGGAATGTGACAGAACTCAAACAATTTTGAAATTATTTTGATCAAATTTGGTACACGTCTTAGTTCTAAAGTGATAAGATTATTTAAAATATTTTAAGGCAATTTCCGTTTTTGTGAAGGGGCGCCTCAAATACTAAATGAACTAAAGGCTTTTGTGAAAATGACAAAACTCAAATTGTTTTCATAAGACCATTGTACATAGAAGTATTTTCATGATAAGATAATTCATTGAATTTTCAAAAAAGTTTTGGTTTTTGCTCCCATATAAAAATACCGCGAATTTTGGAAATATTCAAAAGGTTTTGAAAGATTTGCATCAAACTTGCAACTTAACTAATTTTGACATTATGACCAGATTTATCACATTGATAGACGAGTCATGAAATAATTGGACAATGAATTGTACTGTAAACCATTTCTTTATAAGAAAAATTGAGTGCTCCCCTAACAACTCGAAGTAATGTATGATACAATTGGTACAAATTTCCTGTCGTTGTGATAAAATTCTACTCACATACATGTTTTGATAAAGTGAGATTTTCAGATTTCAAATTCTGTTCCATTTTTTATGGATGCTCCCATACAAAACCAACATAAAATTTTAAAGAAATCGATAAAAATTTTCCAGTGGTTTGTATTAATAGGCGAGTTTCGATTTCATTTTTGTAAAGAACGGAAATCTGTTCAGGAATAAAGATTAAATATTGCGATTTCTAGAATATTAATAACAGATGAAGTAATGCAAGAAATGGTGAAGAATTTATGAACATTCTTAAAATTTAAGTATTAAAAGATATAAAAATAACGACCTTTCTAAAAAAAACAGCAATAACAAATGTCAATGGTTGAAGGTCAATTGTAGAATTTCCATATTATATTCATGTCTAATTTTTAAGAATCTTTGATCCATGACATTTTTGATTAATTGAATTCATAATCTCATATCTTTTCTGGGAATACTTGAAAAGAGTAACTTTTTAGTTAAAAAAACGTATTTAAGTTCAATATATTATGTATAAAAGAATTGGAGTACTGAGCCAACGATTAAGATTTTGAATTTAAAAACAACCAATAAATTCTAAACCGATATATTTTCAAAAAATTGCTAAATTATTTATTATTTTAATAATAGCTATTTTTTCTGGATATTATATTGTTGTTACCACATTGTTTCGAGCAAACATAAATTTAAAAAAAAAACTAATATGATTTGAAATGTGTTATAGTCAGCTAGTAGATAATAAAAAAGTTATGGAGCAAAAAAAAAAGTGGCTCCCACTTCCCTTGATAGAAACAGCCTCAGCTCAAAAATACATGTTGGAAAGTAGCTTGGAACTTTATTTATTTCTTTTATCATTAACACCTGTTATTTTGTTAAATAAAGCATTATCATTTTTTAGTATGAGCTTCAAAAGTATATGAATTAATGGAAATCAAAATTTATCACTATTTCTTAGGAAAAATTAGTTTTTTTTTCATGAAAAACACGAATCCTTGAGGAACCTTTAGACTTTGGTTTCTTAAAACCACATAAAATCAAAATAAATATTTTATTAAATCGTCTGAGATAATTTAAAAATGTCGAAATATATGAAATAGTTTTTTAAACCAAAACAGTAATTTGTCAGCTTGTCTCCTATAAAGATAGATTTTTAAAATGATTGTTTCCGATATTACTAGAATGTTGATCGATTTTCATAAAATGGTGGAAATAGCTTATTGCTCATGCTTGGAGGTATTTTGAGTTATGGTTAGTTTTTTCTAGATAGTGAAAATGCGCCTTTGTTATTTTAGGTAAAGTATCCACTAGTCCATCGCAAGCAATTTCAAATTAATAAATTTTTACACCTCTCATAATTATTTTGGTTTTGGAAAATAGCCATCAAATTTTGAAAGCGGTTCCATAAGTCCTGAATTGGCTTCAAGAGTTTGGTTTTTTTTTTTATTTGAGACTTTTAAATACTTAGTGTCCATACGAGTCTTTACTTATTAACTACTTTTAAATATATAAAGCTTTAAAAGTAATAAAGATGTCTTGTTTTGTACGGAAATTTGTATAAGAAAACTAAACTTTCATTCAAAAATCACCAAAGATGTATGCATAGAAATGAATGAACTTTAAGATCAAGGTTTCTATAATTCAACAACAATCAAACAAACCAGAGATGTAAGTAAAAAATATAGAAAAATTATTCGATGTATAGTAAAACTTTAATAAATATATATTTTTTAAAGACACACAATTTAAAGAAACAAAAAATATCTTAACATAGCAAATGAAAATGTTGATTTTTATGAGCAAAACTATTTCATAAAATTATTAAAAGTTCAAGCAAGCAAAGCCAGTCTTTTTGAAATACCGTAAAACGGGGTAACTATGATCACCGGGGTAAATTTTACCAACAATAAACTTTTCCACATTATCATCAATAACTCAATCTATAGTTAGAATTTTTGAAAACCGTTTTCTACGTTTGAAGCCTATTATTTGAGTGTCTGTTAGTAAAAAATCTAATATCAAAATCTTAAAATATCTATTTTTTCAAGGCTGACAGCTTCCCTGATATTTTTGATATTCAAAAAATAAGGCCTTTTTCCAAAGGTAAGCCCGTATTGGACAAATGGATAGAAACCATATCAAATCGTAAACTTTGAAAAAAAAATAAAAAGGGAAATAGTAGGAGGGCCTAGGGTAATGTGTGAAGGAAAAATTTCATTTGTATTCTGAAGCTCAAACTATTTGGCAATTACAATATTTTCATGCCCCTAAATATAGGCAGCATCATAGTTCATTTCTCGATTATAAATATTTTTAAAATAAAACATTTAAAATCTAGGTTAAATTGATAGACAAGCATTTGTAAGTATTATGAAGGTGCTTTGTATCCAAAGCAATTAAATTTGGAACAGAGACGAAAACGATTTCTAAATCAAATTTAACAAGATCTAATAAATTTCTGCACCCATGTTTTACGTTCATAGGACCCCGGTTCTGGTTTTAAAAATATAAAACATGCCAAATTCCCCTTAACAGAAAATATAATCGAAATTTATTGAAAAAAAAAGATCAATATTACTCTGGATTACGGTACTATTGAATGGATTGAGCTATTTTACTTTAAATGGTTATACCTTTTTCATGACGTGCTTAGCATATGCAATGATGGCAAAATGTAAAACATAAAAATAGGCAAAACTAATAATTGAAAAGATACCTCATTTCAAGTTGTCTTGAATTTCATGTGTGATTTTATATGCAATTAATTCTTCTCGCACAAAAATTTCCATTCAAAATTTAAACGCGTTGCGCTGATTCCGAAGGCAAATCATCTCAAATTTTAACACTGATATTTGATTATCCAAATGGCATCAAAAATCCATTTGAGAGCAAAAAGTCAGCGGTCTGGCCTAAGAAAAACTAAAAAATTTAAAAGAATTTTAGAAGGGCGAATCTGCCAAATGTAAACAAACAGAGTTAACGGTCATTCCGGATGTACGCGGTTGTACTTTTCCTAATGAACGCGGTTTCGTCTTAACATCACTTAAAACTTTAAAAAAATTGATAAAATTCAATTGTGCGAAACTTCCTGTTGATGCATTTTTGTTGGAACGTGAAGTTATGCATATTCAAAATGGGGTTTTCTATTTGCGAAGGGCCAATAAGCGAAAATGAGTTGACCATGTGTGATAAAACGGCCTTATCAGTTTTTGCGTGTAGAACCAAAGGGCGAAACTTCAAAACAAAAAAAAACGGCCGAACAATTGGGCGTAACTTGCAGGCGTAACTGGAATCGAAAATAAAAAAGGGCGAAACTCGAAAATCTTGTTGATAACCAACGAACAATAAGTGAATAATTAATGTAAATTTTTTTCATTTTGTTGAAATAGGATTTGATTAGATGTTTCGAAATTGAAAAAGCATTTCTCTCGTTCCGATTTAACTGCTAGTTTCGCCTTCACGAAATGTTACGCTTGAAATGTCCTTATCATAATAATGCTTCATGGCTAAGGGTGCCAGATTTTTTCCCGGACACATTCGGACCGGAAAAGTCTGTGGACGCCAAATCAAAAAATGTTATTACTCAATTTGATTTTTTTTTGTTAGATTCAACAAATATAGTTAACGTATCCGGACAAAATCCGTGCTTTTCATAACGAAATCTGGGGTTGGACTGGACTTATCTCAAATTTTGAGTCAAATATCCCGGCAACTTCGGGTTAAGCTTACTCATGGCGTGGAGTGTTTTAGGCAATTCAATAAATTTTGCTGTAGGTACCAAAGTTTCTCTAATCAACTAAATGATAATAATGTAGGTACTTAAAATGTGAGTTTAGAATTTGTTCCATGTTATTTTAATTTTATTTCTGAAACTACAATCAGAAGGAACTACAAAATATGATTTTTTTTTGTAAAATTACACAAGTGCGTTTGGAACACCGCCTTTCAGAAGCAAATATTCCACTTAAAATTTAGCTTGTGCTGTATTTTGAAAAACCTAAGGCTTTCACAAAATCGTTCCAGTTATTGAACAACTTTCCAATAACTTTACAAGATTCCTGGTTTCCTCATTTTCAACATGGTTTATAAAATTTACCAAAAGTAATTAAGCGCTAATCCGCTCTTGAGTATCAATATGACACTATTAGAAGTTTGGTGATTAGTAACGTTATTCGAGTGCATCAAAATAAAAAAAAATCTTCGGGGCCCCTCAAGAAATTCTTGAAATTTCATTATAACATGATGACTTTTTTTATGGACGCACCCTGTAAGCCCAGGAAAAACCCCTTTATCAAACCTCTTGAGCGTTAATATAATACTCCTCGCTTGAAACCGCTTTATCTCTCTAGTTTCTCATCCGACTTATACAATATTTATGGTTTTGGAAACTTCGTAACGTATCCCAAGAATGTTTTTTAAACATTATTCACCTCAGTTTCAGTTTTCTGTTATTCAATGTTTGAAAAAAAAATACGAAAAAACATGCTTCGAAAAAAAAACTGTAGGTAAGCTACGGAATGCCAAAAAACACTTAGTGCCCAAGAAAGCTGAAGTTTGAATCTATACGTTGCACACAAAGTTGTTTTTTTTTTTTATTTTTTAAGATCATGAAAACAAAATTTGTTTATTTAAGTCTTAGAAAATCTAAGAAATTGCAAATTTACAAAAAGAACAAAAACAGCTACCTTTGAAAATTCGTCATAAATTCTGATATTCCTTTTTTAAACATTTATCTGGTGTAACTTAAAATTCGGTTTTAATTCCATTTTTAACACTTTTGGGGACATTATCTTAAAAAAAAAAATAAAAAAAATATTTGAATGCAATGTATAGGTTCTCCTTCAGCTTTCTCGGACACATCAGTTGGGATACAAGAGAGATGTCAAATTGACACTTCAGGAGCTGGGACGGATGAGAGTCAAACAGTGACTTGATGCTGAAAATAACTCAAGAAGCACAAAATTCAAAGTTAAACCTATGAATATATTTTTTTGGTAATTGAAATCACCCAAAAGTTGGAAAATGCTTCACATTGCATTCAATTTTCTCTCCATCACAAGTTTAAGAATCAATTTTAAGATTTAATCAACCGTTAAATTCGACACACCAGAACAGAAAACCTGCTTTTCGCAAATTGAATCACGTACTTGTGTGGCTTTGGTTTTCCAATTTATTCGCTGTTGATTCTCACACTCACTGCTTCGGAATGACTGGCATTTGCATTGAAATTATTGCATAATGGAGGAAGTTTAAATTCCATTTCTTGACAGGGGGATAACTCGAATCAGAAGCTCATAAAATCAGTCAAATACAAATGAATCTTTGATTCTCTAAATAATATTTTAATTTGATTATTTAAAAAGTTCAAAAAACATTTTCCTCTGTATTTTTCTTTAGTGTTGGCAACGAAATTTGCCAGCAAATGATCAAAGACTGGAACATCTCCTGCCGATTCCGGGCCCGATCCGGATGAAAATATCTCCGAGCAACGCAGCGTGTTGGACACGTCTCGTGCCGAGTCTCAGTTTATTATTTTCCTTTTTTTTCGTCCGCTTCCTTCCGTCTCTGTTATTCTCCTGAGAAACGATAACATGCTGGGTGGATTGATCGACCCAAGGGGTCTCCCGTTGTTGGTTTTCTTCGTCGACAGCCTCAATGAATGGTCACTGGCAACAAGTGTTCGATTATTTAAAACTTCCAGTCATGAAAGAAAGCATTAAAAGTGAGTCCGTTGATAAATTTCTCAATACATCTTAGAGATTTTTGCGACTTTAAGTTTATCTGGACTATTCTGAGACATTTTAAAAACTCAGTAGAAACGTGTAGTTTTTAATACAGGTCTTCGGGATTGTTTGCTATATCATAATTATCAGAAAATTTTCGATCATACGTGTCTCATTTTTGCTACCCAACACGTTGTCAAACTGGTAGCAATTTGGTATGCTAATGGAGTCCGTGTAAAAATAATCGTTCCTCATCATGTCAGCAGGCAGACTTGACTTGCAAGATGCGAATTTAATCAAATAATTATTTGATTGCAGCACCAAACCGGTCCCTGTCGTGGGTCCATCTACATTCTCTGGAAAACTTCCAAGAGAAAAAAAAGAAATAATTTTTTTTTCGGCATTTTTATGATGGCAATTTAGCGAAATAATAACAAACGGCTTACCAAGGAACATGAACCGAAATTTATGACATTTTTTCAGAGTGTACTCATATGAACCTCAGAAAGACAACCGAGGCAGGTGTGTAACACAGTGGAAAATTCATTCCTTCATGCTTGCTAATGTCGTAAAACGTTAGTGGTAGCATCGAAATTGCACCAAACAGCAAATAATTTACATAAGATTGCGAAATAATGGCTTGGTGGAGTGTCAGTAGCCTCGATTCCTGTCAGAATTCGTTCCCATCGTCATATTTTGATGTCAATCAATTAATAACGATCGGCAACAACTTCGCGCATAAATTGAAAAAAAATAACGCCTCGCGGCGGATTTGAACTTGAAAGCGAGGAACTTTACATATTTTTAAATACTTTACTTGTTTAAAAAAATGCAGATGGCTGATACGAAGCTACGACAATTGCGTAGTTTTTATAATTTTGACAGTTTTGACAATTTTGATAATTTAGACAATTTTGACAATTTTGACAATTTTGACAATTTTGACAGTTTTGGCAATTTTGACAATTTTTACAATTTTGACAATTTTGACAATTTTGACAATTTTGACAATTTTGACAATTTTGACAATTTAGACAATTTTTACAATTTTGACAGTTTTGAAAATTTTGACAATTTTGACAATTTTGACAATTTTGACAATTTTGACAATTTTGACAATTTTGACAATTTTGACAATTTTGACAATTTTGACAATTTTGACAATTTTGACAATTTTGACAATTTTGACAATTTTGACAATTTTGACAATTTTGACAATTTTGACAATTTTGACAATTTTGACAATTTTGACAATTTTGACAATTTTGACAATTTTGACAATTTTGACAATTTTGACAATTTTGACAATTTTGACAATTTTGACATTTTTGACAATTTTGTCAATTCTGTCAATTTTGACAATTTTGACAATTTTGACAATTTTGACAATTTTGACAATTTTGACAATTTTGACAATTTTGACAATTTTGACAATTTTGACAATTTTGACAATTTTGACAATTTTGACAATTTTGACAATTTTGACAATTTTGACAATTTTGACAATTTTGACAATTTTGACATTTTTGACAATTTTGTCAATTCTGTCAATTTTGACAATTTTGACAATTTTGACAATTTTGACAATTTTGACAATTTTGACAATTTTGACAATTTTGACAATTTTGACAATTTTGACAATTTTGACAATTTTGACAATTTTGACAATTTTGACAATTTTGACAATTTTGACAATTTTGACAATTTTGACAATTTTGACAATTTTGACAATTTTGACAATTTTGACAATTTTGACAATTTTGACAATTTTGACCATTTTGACAATTTCGCAATTTTGACAATTTTGACAATTTTGACAATTTTGACAATTTCGACAATTTTGACAATTTTGACAATTTTGACAATTTTGACAATTTTGACAATTTTCACAATTTTCACAATTTTGACAATTTTGACAATTTTGACAATTTTGAGAATTTTGACAGTTTTGACAATTTTGACAATTTTGACAATTTTGACAATTTTGACAATTTTGACAATTTTGACAATTTTGACAATTTTGACAATTTTGACAATTTTGACAATTTTGACAATTTTGACAATTTTGACAATTTTGACAATTTTGACAATTTTGACAATTTTGACAATTTTGACAATTTTGACAATTTTGACAATTTTGACAATTTTGACAATTTTGACAATTTTGACAATTTTGACAATTTTGACAATTTTGACAATTTTGACAATTTTGACAATTTTGACAATTTTGACAATTTTGACAATTTTGGCAATTTTGACAATTTTGACAATTTTGACAATTTTGACAATTTTGACAATTTTGACAATTTTGACAATTTTGACAATTTTGACAATTTTGACAATTTTGACAATTTTGACAGTTTTGACAATTTTGACAATTTTGACAATTTTGACAATTTTGACAATTTTGACAATTTTGACAATTTTGACAATTTTGACAATTTTGACAATTTTGACAATTTTGACAATTTTGACAATTTTGACAATTTTGACAATTTTGACAATTTTGACAATTTTGACAATTTTGACAATTTTGACAATTTTGACAATTTTGACAATTTTGACAATTTTGACAATTTTGACAATTTTGACAATTTTGACAATTTTGACAATTTTGACAATTTTGACAATTTTGACAATTTTGACAATTTTGACAATTTTGACAATTTTGACAATTTTGACAATTTTGACAATTTTGACAATTTTGACAATTTTGACAATTTTGACAATTTTGACAATTTTGACAATTTTGACAATTTTGACAATTTTGACAATTTTGACAATTTTGACAATTTTGACAATTTTGACAATTTTGACAATTTTGACAATTTTGACAATTTTGACAATTTTGACAATTTTGACAATTTTGACAATTTTGACAATTTTCACAATTTTCACAATTTTCACAATTTTCACAATTTTCACAATTTTGACAATTTTGACAATTTTGACAATTTTGACAATTTTGACAATTTTGACAATTTTGACAATTTTGACAATTTTGACAATTTTGACAATTTTGACAATTTTGACAATTTTGACAATTTTGACAATTTTGACAATTTTGACAATTTTGACAATTTTGACAATTTTGACAATTTTGACAATTTTGACAATTTTGACAATTTTGACAATTTTGACAATTTTGACAATTTTGACAATTTTGACAATTTTGACAATTTTGACAATTTTGACAATTTTGACAATTTTGACAATTTTGACAATTTTGACAATTTTGACAATTTTGACAATTTTGACAATTTTGACAATTTTGACAATTTTGACAATTTTGACAATTTCTGCTGTTTTTACATCGTGTCAATCGTAGCATTTGTATTCTTTTTCCAAACTTTATAGGAAGGTTCACTTCTCAAAATAAATACTTCCTTAATTCCCCTAAGTTTCACGCTCCAGCGACCAAAAGGTTTCCCGATGACCGCGAAAAATGGAAAAATCCATAAAGGAACCACAAAGACAATGTTTCTAATTAATAAATTAAATGTCACTCGAGCCGATCCTCGGGCCATATTTTTCCGCCTCAACAATAATGGCAGGCTATCCTGCTGCCCGAATGGCACTTGCCACAATAAAAGTAATAATAATAATATGTTGTTGGTAAGCAGTTTCTCCTGTTTTCTTTCTTTCGAGGACTTCTTTAATTCCGGGACGAACGCTTCTGAGTTCAGGCTACGGCTTTTGCCGGAATCATCCCACCGAAACACACAGAGAAAAACAGTCACCCAAAATGCGATAAGATCAGGGGTTCCAACCCACTGCAAAAACTTTCGGAAATGAGTGGAACCCGAAGGCAATCGGTGGCCGGCTGCCGCAAAGACGAGGTCGAATCGAAAACCTTAAATATAAAGGAAAACTTTCAATAATGCTTAATGTTTTAGCATTGGACCGGGAGAGAGATCAAGCCAACAGCAACAGCCCTCGAAGGGTCCCAGAAATGTATCAGATGGTGTCCGATCTCGAGCCGGGAAGATGGGTTGCTTCTAAGGGTTTTCTGCGTTAGAATAAGTAGGAGGAGGTCCTTCGCGCCTGCCGCCTTTGGCAATCAGATTGTTCTTTCTACAGAACCAGAACAAAGGCCCACTTTAAGATTAAGCCAAATCGGAAGGGTGTATAGGATTTGTGTTTCAAAAGAAAAACATTGATGCAATCCGGTTGATAAGGAACCCGACAAGCATGGCTCAAATTTGCGATTTGCTTAAAATTTCTTTTACATATTTAATCGTTCGTTTTTTTAAAAACAGAATGCAGAAGAAAAATGTCAAACATCCAAAGACAATTTCATTAACCTTCAGTTTTGAGATAAAACCCATAGTCCATAATCCATAGAATAAATTAATTTTTTTTTTATAAATTTGCAAGTTTTGAAATCATATTCAACTGTGATCATCTTTATATTTGCGCTTGGGAACGATTTCATTCCTGCGGAAATTCTGATAGCCAACCCTGTCTTATCAGCAGAAATGTTGCATCGTCTTTTCGCTGACATTTGGGATACTGCAACATTCTTGGCTGACTGGATGCAGGGAATCCTTGTGAAATTCCAACATGTTGTAAACAGTTCCGAACTAGAGATTTGGAGCTTTTTGTGAATTACATGAAAATTCACCGCTAGTAGCTTCTATCACTTTCTGGCTTTGAACAAAATAAGTTCCATGAAATAAATTTATTTAATGAGTTTCAAAAAATATTTGAATATGGTTATTTTGATAGAATCACTATTTATGTAACAGAAAATCATAAGACTTTTATAGAAAATTAATCTATATATATCAAAATGAATTTCTGTCTGCCTGTCTGTATGTCTGTCTGTCTGTCTGTTCCCTATAGACTCGGAAACTACTGAACCGATTTTCGTAAAACTTGGCAGGTGGAGGTATTGGAGGCCGGAGAAGGTTCCTATTATGGTTTGAGACCCCTTCCGCTCTCATGAAGGAGGGGAGGGGCCTCCCAAACAAAAGGCAATTCGTAGCATAACTCGAAAACCAATCAAGCAAGTGGTATCATATTTGGCATGGGGTGGTATATGGGAACGAAAAATATTTTTATGAATATAAGGTACCCCTCGCTCCTCTCATTGGGGTGATAGGAAGGGGGGAAGGGGGCTACCTTTCAATTTTTCATATAACTTGAGAACTAATCAAGATATTGGATCCAAATTTGGCATGGGAAGGTATTTGGATACGAAAAATATTCCAATGATTATTTTAAATTCCTTCCTCTTTCCAGTAGAAAGGGGGAGGGCCTCTTTCATATATTTTTTTAGATAATTCAAAAACTAATAAAGCAAATGGAACCATATTTGGCATGGGAGGGTATTTGGATACGAAAAACATTTCTATGATTATTTGAGACCCTTCCCTCTTTCCAGTAGGGAGATAAAAAGGGGGAAGGGGGCCTCTTTTATAGTTTTTTACATAACTAAAAAACTAATTAAGCAAATGGAACCAAACTTGGCATGGGCGGGTATTTGGGAACATTACATGTTTTAAGGATTATTTGAGACCCCTTCCTTCTTCCAGCAGGGAGAAAGGAAAGAGGGAGGGGAGTTTCATACAATTTTTACTGCATAATTCAAGAACTACAACAGCAAATAGAACCAAATTTGGCACGGAATATTTGGGTACGAGAAATGCTTCTATAAATATTCGGTATCCCTCACTCCTTCAAAGAGGTGGATGAAAAGGGGGATGAGAGGTCTCCCTTACAATTTTCAGTATAACTGGAGAACTGATCGAGCAAATTGAACCATATTTGGCATGTGACGGTAGACTGAGTCGATTTGGGGTCATTTCTGAATTTCTCAAACCCTGGGGTCTTAAAAGCTTCGTTTTGGTTCAAAACTCATCCATGATTTTTTGCAGAATTTTTAAGTAACGTTTACATGAGTAAATTTGGACTTTTAGGTTTGTATGGGAAAATTGAATATTTTGTACTGAAAAATCACCATCATTTTTGTTTCTTCTGTAAAACCCAGCCTACTAATGGTTTTTGTGCCAATTTACAAATTTCCTAATGGAAATTTTCCGCTAAACAACTTTGTCTAAGACCGTAAATTCGTATCTTATTAGACACAAAACAACAACTTTGTCTAAGACCGTAAATTCGTATCTTATTAGACAGAAAAGTTATTAGCTATTCAACAGAGGTATGTCTTTTGGCATTGATAAACAATAAATTCAAAAGACACCACTGCTTAGTGCCTTGCGAGGTATTGCATGACTACTTTTCATGCAATACCTCGTGGGGCACAAGCAGTGGTGTCAATTGAATTTATTGTTTATCAATACCAAAAGACATACCCCTGTTAAACAGCTAATAACTTTTTTAGCAAATAAGATACGAATTTACGGTCTTCGACAAAGTTGTTCGGCGGAAAATTTCCTTTGAAGCATTTATAAATTGGCACAAAAACCATTAGCAGGCTCGGTTTTACTGAAGAAACAAAAATGATGATGATTTTTCGGTACAAAATATTCAATTTTCCCATACAAACCTAAAAGTCCAAATTTACTCATGTAAACGATACTTAAAAATTCTGCAAAAAATCATGGATGAGTTTTGAACCAAAACGAAGCTTTTGAGACCCCAGGGTTTGAGAAATTCAAAAATGACCCCAAATCGACTCAGTCTAATGTGACGGTATTTGGATACGAGAAATGTTTTATTATAAATTGAAGCCCCACCTTTTCAGCGGAAAGATATAAAGGGGGGGGGGGGTGGAAGGGGCTTCCATACAATTTTATTTGCATAGCTCGAGAATTATTCGATTACAATTAAAAAATTGAATAATTTCTGAAAATATCATTTGATTTAGTAAGCTGTAGCAAAGCACACCGGGTCAGCTAGTTTCTAATAAAATTATTCTGAAAAAAC
Source organism: Uranotaenia lowii (assembly GCF_029784155.1). NCBI lineage: Eukaryota > Metazoa > Arthropoda > Insecta > Diptera > Culicidae > Uranotaenia > Uranotaenia lowii. Next base: position 393,254,650 of record NC_073692.1, read on the forward strand.
TGTCCTTAATTGAAATTTCCACCTCATAGAATGTCACTAGAAAATCCAAATCGAACCCCGTGTTCACATTAAATCTCATAAACGAGTCTTTTAACTGAATTTCAAAATAAAATAAATTAAAATATGTACAAGCACAATGTATCATACAAATTTTGCGCCAGATAAAACTAAGGAAAGAGGTCGCGCAACGCACCTTAAGTGTGTAATGAATTCCCAAGCAACCAAAAGTCACATATTCACTTTAATGAAGGCATTGAAAGTTACATATTGGCTGACAAAGAGAATCAACTGCCTTATTCCCTTTAGTGAACTTTATGTACTCATTAATGAACTTGAAAGTTGCAAACGGGATTAATATGTACGTTGTATGTGACTTGTTTTGCCCAATTCCCATGAGTGAACTATATGTACTCATTAACGAACTTGAAAGTTGCAAAAGTGATCTATACGTACGTTATACGGGACTTAAGTCACATAAAGGGCACAAAAGTGCTCAATACGGGATTTGGTAAGTCACATAAAGGGCATTGATGTGCTTTCAAAATCAAATCACCACTTCGAGTTTTAGTTTCAGTTAGAACAACATCTAGGCGTGGTCTGGTGGTAGCGTGTTCGATTCTCACCACGAAGGTCGGGGATCGATCCCCAAGCCAGGCAAGTTTTTTTTTTTCAATAAGTAATTTAGTAATTGAGTGACCATTCTGATGGGATATATGTAGGAAATGTAGGAAAGAAACAATTGAGCAGTTTATCGAGTTTGGAATCCGGCGCGTGGCATCATGGCGGCACCGATATAGAACACAATAAATAATCAAGAGAAGGTGATATGAACCGAAGCCAAGGGTTCAGTTGAGATAGAGAGAGATTTTTTGCTCATTTTGCGATTTTTTGGAAGCTGAATTAAGAGGCCGCTGGAAGCTGAATAGAAGATCATTAAGACTTGTTTTGGAGCTTGAAAGTATCAATAAGAACTTAAATTTTGAGCTGCATAGAATGTACTTCATATGAATGATGGGGCTGAGTAAGCGTTTTTGTACCTGTTTTATGGGACTTTTGGTTGCTTGGATTATATGAATTTTGTTTAGCATGGACAAAAAATCAGATTTTTGCTTAAAATTTTGGTCTTTATCAATCAATTTTGCTTTTTATTTGTGTGTTTTAAAGCATAAATTATGACAATATTTCAATATTTCGATTAGAACTTTTATAAAATAGCTATAACGTTCTAAAACGCGTATATAAGCGTCAAGTTCATTCAAGTTTTTTTTTATTTGTAATTGACTCATCAGAAGCTAATTTTTGAAACTGAATATCTTTTTTACCAAACCATTGTCGAAATGGGACCTTGAGATAAACTATTTGTAAAAACGAAAATTTTGGTGAATAACAATAATGAAAACAAATCAGCCGATAGGGACTTCAGAAATTGGTGCAAAACTTGGTTTTCATGTTCCTTCCAAAGCAAATTTCTCATAATTCCATACAAACTTAAGGCTCATTGTGCCATCTATTTCCGTGATCCAATCCCCAAATTTGGCACTGGACTTTGTGCTAGGTTTAGGATCTATTTTAAATGATCAAAGGCTTTTGAAATTATCATTAAATTTTTCGTTCCTTTGCAATTAAAGATTTAAAATATTCAGGACCACTTTTCAACGCTTTTAAGAATAAATATTTCCTAGTATTGGTTTTTTTTAATAACATTCACATGATCACACAAAAAAAACTTCGAAAAAAAAATTGTTTGGGGGAAGTGTTGCAAACCTTATCTGCTTATATGGGCCTTTTAGGTTTATTTCCATTATATTTTGGGAATAAATTGATCGATTTCTTCACCAAGTCACCATATTTGTTGAGTTTTAAACATTTTTAGTAAATTAAGCATTAATTTAACGATTATACTTTGCTTTACTCTATGTAGCTTACCATAAAATTTCGTGACGTCACAACACTTTGCAAATCCGTGCTGAACTGAATTACTCTAAAATAAATTCAAATTGAAATTTGAAGAATTCAAAAACAGCGATTTGTTGGTTGAAATAAATCGATACTTTTCTGAAACTTGCATAAAATTTGATCGAATAAAAGAGCAGAAAATGCGATGCTATAAAAAAACTGAAAAGTGAAAAAATTGGCGCGTTATAACGTCACGATTTATTTTGCCTTTATTTTGTTAACTATTTGTTCAATAAAAATACTTTTGATTTCAAATTGTAGTGAAATAAATTCTGACTTTAGAAGGTATATTTTTTTCAATGTGCGATATGACCTGTAAAACTTACACAAAAAAAATTTTTTTTGCAAACGTGTTGACGTTACGCTGGAATGGGTCAATATGTTATACAAATTTTCCTCTTTACCAGTCATTTTGACTGGTTACGGTCCGAAAAGATATATCCAATTTGCCGGTCCTAGTGTAAAACTTATATTTCAAACGATATATTTTTACAAATAAAATCTGGCTAGAAGTGTTTAATAAATAAAAGTGCAGCCACTGAAAGGATAAGGATAGAGTTTCGTACAAATGCATGTAAATTTTTTTTTTTTTATAAAAATAAGGCACTTCCAAAATGTGATCGTGAACTGTTAACTTTTGATTTAACGATCGTAGCACAAAGAAATGGCAGTTGAATTGATAAAAGCATTTGAAAATTTCCCATAGTGCGTTAAGATAGTTACCATACAAATCACTCTCAGCAATTGTTCTATTTTCATAAAACTTATACAAGAATGCACGCAAAGATAGGCACGGAATAAATATGAAAAGATAGGCTGGAAGATTTTAAGAGGTGATTCTATATTAATCATTCCAAAAGATTGTTAGAACGTATCCGGGCATGACAATTTCGGTCAATTTTTTTTTTTTGAAAAACGTGGAAAACCTGGAATTCAATTTCATATATTCAGATGTGTTAAAAATTGGGCAATATCCAGACAAATCTGAGCAGAATTTATACAATTTTCAAACAAAATAAAAAAGTAAGGAGAAAACCACTTGAAATTTTATTTTTCTCATCTAAGTACATCGAATTGTGTTCAAGTCTCTACAATCAATGTTATGGATTTTCGGCTAATTTAGCGGACTCGCCTCGATATTTTCTTTGAATATCCGAGCACAAATAAATATCGGATAAAACCGGGCAATATAGAATGATTATACTAAAAGTTCTAGTACGTTTTAGAACTGTACATCGGATTGAGATAAAAATTGGCTCATGAAAGTTTTCAAGGAAGAAGTCGCCCATATTAAATGTTCACTGCTTTTTCAATACCAACGTTATGCTAAACTGGATTGAGATGAATATTAACGCATGGAATTTTGATATTGAGTACAATCATTTATTTCCTATATTAAATTTTGTGTAGTCCATTTAATACAAATACTGAAGGGAAATCGATTTAAGTTATCAAATGTGTATCAGGGTTAAGCAAAAGGGGTCGTTTTTATTAAATGTTCACTGATTTTGCTATAGTTACGTTGTTATACATTGCATTGAGATGGAAACTTGTACATGGAGTTTCGTGGATCATTGATTTCAGGTTTTGAAAAGGGTGATACGGTTAAAATTTAGTCAATATCAACTTGACGTATTTCTTTCAATTTTGCATTTAAAAAACCTGAACACCCCTCATTTTGAAGGTGTGTGTGTGTGTGTGTGTGTGTAGAATGTTGCTCCAATTTTGATCTTGGAATTCACTCTTCAATTGTCAAAATGCCGTCCAAGGAAGAAGAGCAGCGTATCAAAATTTTGCTCGCGCATCGCGAAAATCCGAGCTACTCGCACGCAAAGCTGGCAAAATCGCTAAACGTTGCCAAATCAACCGTTACAAATGTAATTAAAGTATTTGGGGAACGTTTGTCGACAGCCAGGAAGTCTGGATCGGGGGGAAATCGAAAACCGGAAGCCGCTGAGACGACAAAGAGAGTTGCCGGTAGTTTCAAACGAAACCCTAACCTCTCTCTCAGAGATGCCACAAATCAGCTGGGTGTATCGTCTACAACCGTGTATCGAGCCAAAAAACGAGCCGGACTAACGACTTACAAGAAGGTAGTGACTCCAAATCGCGAAGAGAAACAAAATACGACGGGCAAAGCGCGATCCCGAAGGCTGTACACGACGATGCTGACGAAGTTTGACTGCGTGGTAATGGACGACGAAACCTACGTCAAAGCCAACTACAAGCAGTTTCCGGGACAGGAGTTTTATACAGCAAAAGAAAGGGGAAAGGTAGCAGATATTTTCAAGCACATGAAACTGTCAAAGTTCGCAAAGAAATATCTGAAAAGCAGCATTTTCATTGCTTCCGGGACTGTCAACCAAGAAATTTACGTGAAAGAGTGTTTGAATAAACGTCTGCTGTCTTTCCTGAAGAAACACGTTTGTTCCGTACTGTTTTGGCCGGATTTGGCATCTTGCCAGTACGGAAAAAAAGGCCATGGAGCGGTACGCCGCCAACAACGTGCAGGTGATCCCAAGGACAAGAACCCTCCCAACACGCCAGAGCTCTGCCAAAGTGAGAAATACTGGGCTATTGTCAAGCGGAACCTAAAGAAGACCAAAAAAACTGCTAAGGACGAGCAGCAGTTCAAGGAAAACTGGCATTCTGCGGCGAAGAAGGTGGACAAGGTGGTTGTGCAAAATCTGAAGGCAGGGGTTAAGCGTAAGGCCCGGCAGTTCGGATTTGGAAAAGCGGAAGCCTAACTGAATATGTTTCCTGAATTTTATACTAATTAAACTTGAAAAAGAAATTTAATTTGATTTCATAAATAAAAGATTTCACCGATTTACACGCGTTTCGCTTGACCAAACTTTGACCGTATCACCTTTTATTTGGGAGCAGGGGTTGACCAAAGATATCGTTCATATTAACTTTTCACTGTTTTAGCTTTATTGTCATAATCATGCATCAGGGGTGTTAACGAACGGAACAATCGATTTCATGTTTAAAATTTCATAATCTGATATCGCAAACCGAGTCGCCCATATAAACTGTTAACTGCTTTTCGATGTTGTTGATCAATGTGAATACATAAACATCGGGATTTTGAGGAACGATCAATCATTCTCTAATGCTAAATTATATGTTAAGAGTTCACGAAAAGATGTCATCCTTATAACTTTTTAATTATTACCTTACTGCTTTGCAAAAATGTCGTTAAAACGCACAAGAACGAAGTGAGATAATCATTGTGTTTCGGATTCAATATTCACCTTTTCTGAGACATTGTTATGGAAACTAAACGACGAGTTGAAAAACGAGTTTCGAAGGAAACTGATGTGTCGTTTATGAGGATGGGTTTCTACCTTCTGAATGAGAATAGTTCTCTTTAAGTAAAGACATGTTTTTCAGTGTTAAACATCTATTTTTTATTTCGATTTAACAATGACATCTAATCTGATCAAATTTTTCTGTTGCTAGCGAAACGAAGCTCGGACGGGATCAGCTAGTTGACTGCTTAAAATAAGAAAAAAAAAATAGTTCAGTAGATATCATTGCTTTGAAGGTAAAGGTATAACTGGGCACTTGTTTTCAAATCAAACTTTAAATATTTGAATAGATTAATCTTGCTTTATTTTAATAGCTTAATGTCATGTATATCACCTGTGAAATTTTTTTGTTTACTGAAAATCACTGTTTTTTATTTAATTTAAGTACTTCCATCTTCTTTTTTTTTGTTAAACAGTTGAGGAATCAAAAAATATCATGGGTCATTTGTTCATTATACTGACATTGTGCAGCTGAATTTATCTAAAATCTAATTGATTTCATGTTACCATAACTAATTTCACTTCAGCACCGTCATCTGTTAAAGATAAAAAGGATTTGAAAAAGAAAATACAACAGATGACAGATTCGTATCTTTTAAGCAGAAAACTGCGCAGGATGTGCTCGAATTGCTCCTTTGAGCATTTATAACTTATTAATAAATCAACCTTATCGATCCATTAACTATATCCATCACATATCTGGCAGACTATATTGTTTTCCTTGCTTTGATACAACAAGATATGTAGGGCAAACTCGATGAACTCACCGAAAGCTTCAAGGCAGCGGGTATCAAAGTCAATGACTGAAAGACTAATTCGTTGGAGATCAACACAGGAAACCTTAAGGGTGCTTAATCGTTTGGCGCACGGCACCCTCCCAAATAAACGCACTTCAATCAATCAACACAGGAAACCTCTCCAGTTTTAAGGTAGCTATTCAACAAGTTGAGAAAGTGGAGTGCTTCCATTATTTTGGTATCTAGATAACCCCTGATGGTGGTACCATGAAATAAATCGGCACTCGGATCAAAAAAGCCGAAAATTAAATAAAAGTTACAATTGACAAAGAAGATGGTACAATATCTTAAATATCCATGAACTATCAATTGATGTTTGATGATAATCCAGACCACCCAAAAATAGTGAACAAATAATTATACCGGCATTTGAAGAATATGTGCTTTTACAACAATTCCTAAACCTCCCCGACTATCCATTTTACGAAAGCCTAAATGCGATTTTAGGTCAAACAATGCAACTCCTTTCCCATAGTCAAAACTACAATTATGTTGCCTGTCGCATGTTTTCCCAACAACCATTCGTCATGCTGCTAAAGCTCATCCATGCCCAACCTGCTTCGGGAAATGAAATTTTCGAAACTATAATTTAAAAGGACACACCAGGGCAGCTGAAGCGTAGCCGAAAAATTTAATCCACTCAAACCTTCCCTACTTAGTCATTCGTCGCCGTTGTTGCTTTCATTCTTTCTATCGTTGTTGCCGTCTCGTGACACATTCATTCACAGACAGGCAGACAGCAGCCCACACATGTCATTTTGTCTGGGGGCGGTCTGAGGTCGACTTCAATGTCATCCTTGCTTGGCGAGTGAGAAATGCAGCACAGCCTCGAGGAATGCTTCTGGAAAGCATTCTGGCTAGAAGTTTTGGTTTGAAATGCTCAGCCGATGCTAACGAGTGTAGTCAGCTGGGGTCGGTTTTTGGGCTCTCGTAACAAGTTTTGACTTTGGCCAGAACAATTCCCTTTATCCGAATTATAGCTAGGAAAAACCACATTTCTCACCTCCTATTATCGTCAAGAACCCCGTTCTCATTCTTGATCCCCTCCCACACTTTTTGGCGGATGATGGCACCCTAGCTTGAATGGGAAGGTGGAAGGATAGAAGAGACACGACTAGGCAAATACTTACTTAGATAAGCGCACATGTGCGGGAGAACCCTCTGCCTGCATGCCTCAAACAGAACTGGCTGGCGTTGTTGAATGGCATGACATTCCGGAAAATGTTAATGGAGATACTTTTCTCCGGTGCTTGTAACGTAATGCTCGTAAAAGTGTAACTTCATTTTTATCATAAAAATGCAGCCATAAAGATGTGTTTCTGCAGATAACCGGTTCCGACGTCATTCCTCGAGAGCGAGCGAAACTTGACGCTTGACTCGTCGTAGATGTTCTTGATGGACGCCGGACATTTGGGCGAATTCGAGTGAGGAAATAGAACACATCGAGGGGTTTGTTCTATCGCACGGATAAAACCAACTTTTCTCGGAAGTCCCCCGAGCTTGGGGTAAGAAAATGGAAAAAAAAACCAAAAACGGGCGGTTAAATTCGGTTCCGTACAATTGTACCGTTCCATTTCGTTCCGGATCACTCTTTGGACGGGGTGTCAGACTCCATTTGTTGTATGTTCTTACTTGTACTCAAAGAGGTAATAACGGATGGTCTTTTTCCTGTACCTCAGCTGACTGAAATGAATGGAACTTGTTTTTACGAGCTGACAGAGATAAACATCGCCAAATCCTGTGCATGAGTGACGTGGCATAGTAAGTGCCTTCCTGGCCGCTAAGTGGAATTAATGTGCATTAACTTGATATGGATCGGGTTAATTAGGAATCAAAACCGGAACAAGGAAAGTACGTTGTCAGGTTTTGGAGCAGCTTGACCTTATGACTTGTGATGTTTGCTGTACTTTGATGATGTGAAGTAAACAATACTTAACGACTTTACTCAAAATTGATAAAGTCTAATGAGAAATCGAAAATCCGTAAATTCAAATATGCATTGTAGAAACTGAATATTTGGGTTAAATTGTACTTACTGTGTAGAGTCTTTTATCATTACATTACATTCTTACTTCTTAATAAAAGAAAAATATTTTCCTAATACCTAAATGATCGACCCTTTTTTAAGATGGGTGACCTTATAATTCGTCTATTGTTTTGGTCATATTTTCATCAAAATAAAAGCAATCGATGACAAGCAAAAATAGAGTCATTCAGGATTTGTCGTGTAGATTTAACATATCTATCAAAAATAAGGGAAACAGGGGATTCGAAGAGCAGTTTTAAGATTCTTCGCTTAAAGTTTCAATTTAATGGTCGGAAGGAAGCATTTCGAAATAAATTTAATTTATATCGATATTCTCAAAGAAAAGTAGTTTATAAGCCTAAGTCTTCTATGATTAAACACTTTTCAGACGTTTCAATTTGCGAGAAAAACAGAAACTACAAAATTAAAAATATGGATAAAGAGAAAGTATAACTTCAAATTGTTCGTTTGATTCAAAAATATATGAATAAATATAAATACATAGTCAGTCAGTGAGTTTTGAGCCTTCAACACAAATTGCCCTCCGTTGCCTCCAGTTGCCTCTTCCACTGTACGTGATTTTCTACGTTCAGATAGTTGCTTCTTTGCACTACCGACGCTGGCGCGGTGTTCTCCTTGTCCATCACCATCCTACACTCCTTGTCGAATCAGTCGTTCCGTCGAGTTCGTTCCAAATGTCCGATTACGTTCACCGTAACGCTGTTGATGGCTGTCTTGATCTTATCTTAACAGTCCTCAGGACTAGCCTCGTCAAGCCACATGCAGGAGACCAAGACGGTGGAGGAGCCATCCGCCAGCTGAATAGCAACAAGTCGGCTGGAAAGAATGGCATCACAGCTTAACTCAACAAAATGGGTCCGGACAAGTTGACCGATTACCTATACCGGTTGATGGTCCGGATCAGGGACACAGAACAGCTATCGGAGGAGTAGAAGGATTTCTGCTCCATCTTCAAGAAGGGCGATAAATTGGACTGTGAGAAATACCGAGCGATCACTGTCATCAATGCCGCCTACAAGGGTTGTTCCGAATCCTACTCCGCCGTCTAACGTCACAAGCAAACAGATTCGTGGGAAGTCATCAAGCTGGCTTAATGGACGGTCCACGGTAGACCAGATCTTCACAATACGCAAACCTTCCAAAAATGCCGTGAACACCAAGTCCCTACGCACCATTCATCGATTTCAAAGCCCCATACGACACGATCGACCGTGACGAGCTACGGAAAATCATGGACAAGGACGGCTTTTCGAGGAATCTGACCAGATTGATCAAGGCGACGCGACGGTAGATAGAACGTGAAGCAGGAAGGATTGGGATAATGCTCAATACGTCCAAGACGAAGTATATACTGGCCTGCGGATGAGAGACCGACCAGTAATATGCTTGTTCAGTAATATGAAGGTCACGATCGACGGCGGCTGGAGACTGGACTGGAGATAGTTAAAGGCATTGTCTATCTCGGCTCACCGGTGACCACAGATAATGACACCAACTCCGTGAGATCCTAAGTCGAATGATCAGCGGAAGTCGTGCCTTCTATAGACTCCACAAGAGCAACTGCGGTTGAGAAGACTTTGTCCCCGCACAAAGTGTAACCTGTACACAACGCTCATTAGACCGGTTGTCCTCTACGGGCACGAGGCGTAAATATTGCTCGAGAAGGACCTGCGTACACTCGGAGTATTCGAATGACGAGTGTTGAGAACCATCTTTGGCGACGTGCAGCAGAACGAAGTGTGAAGGCGAAGGATGAAGCATAAGCTCGTGCGACACTTCGGCAAACCCAATATTCAGAAGGTGGTGAAGGTTCGCCAGATACGCTGGGCAGGACATGTTGCGAGAACGCCGGAAGACTGTCTTGCAAAACAGGTGTTCGCTTCCAATCCGGTGTGGGATGCCCGGGCAATTGAAGAACGATTGTCATGAACCGATTGAACTGGAGAAATATTATTTCTTGGGTGATATCGTGTGGATTAATTTTAAATATTTGAAAACAATATGAAGAGCAGAGAACAGGAAAAATCTGTATAATGACACAGTTGATACACACTGAAATTAATAAAACTAATAACTTACTAAATAAAGTCTGTTTTACATAGAATCAGATCGCATCTTTTTATTTACTGCAGCGCTCCTAGTTGTCACATCACGAATCTATTGACAGTGTTTTGATCCGGATGGTTTGTTTACTTAGTGGTGAAAATTTCGTCAAGATTGAAGCAGTCAGTCAAAAGTTATCGACGATGGAACGCGAAAGGCGAGAGCAAATTCTACACACTCACGTAGAGAAACCGACGTGGTCAGGGGTAAAGATCGCGAAATTCCTGAAATATCCCAAATCGACAGTAAATTCGGTGCTGCAACGTTACCGGGAGACCCTTACGGTGGATCGAGCAAAACAAACCAGGCGTTAAAGTGGATCGTAAGACCGGAAGCTGCGAGCGAAGGTGATTCGATCAGTTCACAATAATACAGGAATCTCTTTGCGTGATTTGGCGAACAAGTTCAAGATGAACCACAGTACAGCTCGACGAATTTGTTTGCGAGAAGGCTTGCGGTAGAATCATGCAAACAAACACCCCAATAGGACGCTGAAACAAAACCTGGTTGCCAAAACCAGGGCAAGGAAGTTGTACGAGGAAGTGTTGACCAAGTACAGCGGATGCATTTTGATGGCGAAGAAACTTTCGTTAAAATGGATTTTGTCCAAAATCCCGGTAACAAATTTTATCTTGCGAAGCGTAAAGGGAATGTTGCGGGAAGATTCAAGTATTCAAGTTTGTTTTCGCAGATAAACTTGCTCGTAAATTGATGATTTGGCAAGGGATCTGTGGTTGTGGGAAGAAGACTAAGGTTTTCATCACTGGGGACACAATGAATGGAAACGTTTACAAAGAAGAATGCCTCCAGAAGAGGGTTTTGCCATTCATTCGGCCCCACAAAGGTCCGGTGAAGTGCTGGCCGGACCTGGCAAGCTGCCACTACAGCCGGGATGTCGTTAAGTGGTATAAAGACAACAAGATCGATTTCGTTGAAAAAGTGTCATTCCACCAAACTGTTAGGATTTTCGTCCCATCGAGAAATATTGAGCAATAGTTAAGGGAAAACTGAAGAAATGTGGCAGAACCATGAAAAAACCCACTCAAATGGAAAGTGGTGGAACAAGATGGCGAATGAGATTACCAGCAGTACTGTGCAGAAAATGATTGGTGGTATCACAAATAAAAGTTCGAAAATTCATCCGAAAAGCTGACGAATGATTTTTATGTATTTTTTTTATGTAAGTGCAATAAAAACCCTACAAAATGACATTTTTACTTTTGTTGTACGTAAATTCTTTGCGGAGAAATGATCTATTTTATTGGACCAGATTCTATGTGAAACAGACTTTAGCTTCAATTCTAACGAAACTTTCATCTGTTTTTTTGCGAAAAAAACATGTATGTTTATTGGTTATCCACCATGGGTGCACGACATTTTCGCAGTTTCTGCCCAAGTAGATGCTTACATGCATTTTTTAGATTAACTTGCATTTTTTAGATTAACTTAGCTGCCGTACATGGCCTAGAGGAAAGTGATAAAGTCTTCAAATCCAGAGGTAAAGAGATCAAGTCTCGGTCACGATATAAATATTACTATTCTCGTGGGCTGAAGGTGTTGGCATTCGTGAACTGCTAGGCATTATATCCTTGAAAGATGTACGCTTTAGTCATAAGCAGATTTAAGATCTATTCAATGAACGTGTGTGTTCGTTTAAAATAAATCTCCAATTTAGTTTTCTAAGATTTTCAATTAAATAAGTCAATTTTCAAGATGAATTTTTTTTATGATTCGCAGTGTAAACAGTAAACAATATTTTCTCCCTCGTACAATTTTAGCTTCAACAGATTAGTCACGAAGACACAATTTTTTTTTTTGGAAATCCGTGAACGAATTAACAAAAAACTTTAAATCTTAGTCATTTTATTTTCAATTAAAAACTGCAAATTTATCGATACTTTTTAAGATCCTTAATGGAAATTCATTGAAAACAATGAAAAACCTCAAAAGCAGAACCAGCTCATTAGGAGGGTTTTGGTGATAAAATTTTTGCTTGAATAATGCATACATAAGGAATAGTTGAAAAAAACTGAAAGTTCGATATAATTATTCAGGTTTGAATAATATCAATGAAAACAATCAATAGTAGCGTATTTATTTTAATTTCTTACAATCGAAAAAAGTCTTTGAAGTTTCCAATTTGCCAAGGTGTAAGCTCATTCTTTTAAAACACAAGCCAGACCATTTGAGGCATTGGTAAAATTTTATCAAATATTTATAAATAAGAGCAAGAGATTTAGTAAGAACCTGTTGTTTAAATAATACTATACAAAAGATCAATGAAATATGTTTTCCGTTGAATTGTATCTTGAAAATAAAGTACAAGTTCATTGACCACGAAAATATATCATGCTTATTTTATTTCATGATTAAAAATCCTGGTAAATTAAAATAAAACTTAGTACCTCGATAGTTAAAATTTTATATTAGTTTTGTGATTTCTTTTGGTTTGCATTCCAAACTGACTCTGATTGAATACCTATATAGTTTTATTTAAGAATCAAGAATAATAAACATGAAACTGTAATCGCCCTTGATTATAAAACTTAACTTTGAGCTGAATCAGAATTTTTAATGTTGATTCTGAATCTGAGCACTGCCTTTTGAATCTGAGTTCGCAATTTGAATTTCAAACGCGAAAACGAATTTGAAATCTATGTTCCTGATAATAATTCTTACTAACTATAAGCCAAAAGCGAAATTTATATCAGAACTTCAACCAGAAATCTTTTATTTGAATTTTGAATTTTTTGCTTCCAATGTGAATTTTTTCTACATTTATTTTTCGAATTCAACTTGTGAATATGAATGAAAATTTCGAATGATGAAACTGTTCCAGATTTTTCAATTTGGGATCACCATTATGAAACTTTCTTTAGCTTCAATTCGGCATTGGATTTAGAAGAAAAAATTTCAAATTTTAAAAATGGTTTGTAATTTGAAATATTTTTTTTTTTCATATCCCTTAATGATGAACCTCGAATAAAGAAGTTTGAAATGCAAAACCGAGATTCGAATCAGGATTTTTTTGTCAATAATGATCCAAACAGAAGTTCAGTAACAGTAAACTGGATACAGAATCCGAATTATTATCTCATACCTCAAGTTTAAATACTTATAAGGAAATTTTTGTTCATAAGATTCGGAATAATTCTAACCTTAGCATTCCAAGTATTTTTCCGCACGTATCTGAGCCGTGCAAATCCGGGAAATTCTCTTCAATATCAGCCAATTTAAAAATTACTAAATAAAAACCATGAATAAAAATACCTTCTATTGTTTAAACAAATTTATCAGTTAGTTCAAAACCATAGTTTAAGCTGTGGTTTAAGCATTCAAAAAATAAATCACAATAATTTTGAAAAGATTTACTCAAAAAAATTACACGCAAATTCATATTTTTAATGTCTTAATCTAAATTTTCCTTCGATTTTGCAAAAAAAAAAAATTCAAAAACTTGGGAAAAAACTGGGCGATTCGGAAAGTTAAGCTACAAGTCAGGATTTTTTTTAAACTGTACTAGAATTATTGACTTTAAATAACATTTTTAGGTTTTGTCTTTTGCTCTGTGTCGGGATTGTTATTCTTGATTCATTTGAGTCGTTGATCAAAATTTGATTTGAAATATGTTATTTTGAGTTTAGAGAAAAAAAAATTGGCCTGAAATTTATAAACCCTCAAAGGGGGGTGGGGCCGCCATTTTGTACGGCCATGTCTTAAGGTAAAAAACAGGTATAATACAGTTTTTTTTTTGCTGTTTATGTACATTAGTAAATAGTTTCTCAAAAAAAAATTTAAATTTTTTAATTTAAAATACTTATTTCAATTATCGATTTTAATAAACCTGTCAAAATGCTGATAATTTTAATAGGCAACTTATGGTTCAAACCAGGTTAAACTATGAAATATGAATATGATTAACAATGGAATAAATTTTTATTTTATAACTAACTGTCTCAAGTAACGGCGATTGATTTATAGAACTCAATAATACGCATTTTCATATTTCTGAAATTCAATGCTTAACATGAAGCGTAATCATGATTTTTTAAAGTCATTTTGAGCTACATTGTTGAACTTTTAATTTAATTGTTCAGAAGCTGTTAATTTTTCCTGAGCTTCAAATGCGAAAAAAACAACTTTTTACTTTTCTTTGTTTGTTATTTTGGTTTATATTTCAATAATAAATTCATTATCTCGTATTCGTAACTCAATATAGAAAGCTAATTTATTTCATGCATTTGAAGTTGGTTAGTGGTTAGTGATTTGGAGAATATATTTCGTTATTTTTTGTTATTTGTTGACAAAAATAAATCTTCATGGCTTTACAAGTATCGAACCCCCTTTTAACTATTTGTTCCTGTAAAAGTCATTAAATTAAGAGTTTTTACAAGAGATGTACCGAAAATTCGATCGGCCGAATATAAGGCGGTGAATACTGCCCAAAAACCGTTAGGCCGCATATTCGGCCCACCTTATAGGCCGAATATTTATTTTTAAAATTATAACCAATAACATAATTTTCAAATTTTTAAAATAATTTTGGATAATTTTTTGCGTTGTCAGTCTAGATTTGGGAACTTAGCTTGTTACTTCCGTGTCTGTCAATCGAAACCTAAGTAAATATTACAAAAAGCTGGTAAAATTATACAATTTACTCCAACATTTGTTTAACAACCTACAGGAACCGCAATAAATCAAAGATAACAGTCGGTACAGAATTAAAATCCTAGAAGGTAACCGAATAGTGAGTAGAATATTAACGATCATGAATTCCATGTTTATAATTGAATTGTTAAATTTTAGTTTTGAAGCATCTATAAATAAACGGCTATTGAAATTCAACCCCTGTCTTCGTTCCGTGCTGACACTATTCGTAATAAAAATAAGTTTAAAAAATTCAATAAATGAAAAAAAGCATCCCAATGCGCCCCAGACCACGATTCTTAAAACCACATCGACAATTTCGAAATCCAATTGATAGGAGGTTTAACCATGAAAAAAGATATGCATTTTCTTCTCATTTACAACCAGGACCACGAAATTCATCGATGCGAAAAATTACACACCGGGCAATCAATGGCTTTTCCATTTGGATTTTTTTTTCCTCCTCTGCACCTTTATCTCTACAAACAAAATACCTTTGAAAAACCTCTGGGCGCTGCTGTAGATATGCTCGGTTGCATTCCGATCCTTGGAGGGATTTCTCGGGCCAAGAAATCTGTTAAGAATCTTCGTTTGGTTCAAAAAAAAAATCTAAACAACGAAATGCATCGGAGCCGATGTTAATCTGCTGAGTTCACAATAAAACAATTTTCGGATTAGACTTTCCGGGGCAACAAACGGCGAACCCTCGCTTGGCAAAGAGCCGAACAGCATATCGGCTTAGAGCGAGCGAACGCTTAATCCTCGTTTTGAGTCTGAGAAGAAAAGAACCGTTTTTGAAAGGGCCTACAATGTTTGTAATCCTATCTAGGCTCTAAGGTGCTGCGAAAAAGTAAAAAAAAGCATTGATGAAGGATCCGTAGCTTGGCCCTGGCAAATAGAGTGGGAAAGCGAGAAAATTTGGAACAATTCTTCACACGGGCCTACGCGTATGGATTATCTGCAACGGTTTTCTGTATTTGCCCTCCAAGGAGCGAGCGTTTGCCTCGCGAAGATATTG
Organism: Uranotaenia lowii; assembly: GCF_029784155.1. NCBI lineage: Eukaryota > Metazoa > Arthropoda > Insecta > Diptera > Culicidae > Uranotaenia > Uranotaenia lowii. The sequence goes on from NC_073692.1 coordinate 393,270,532, forward strand.
AGAAAGCACTTTCTACCGAACAGGGATTTGCTTTTCTACTTTCTCAGATGCGATTCAATTTCCACAACAGGTAAGTGCTCGCGATGGAACATGTTCACGGTGGCAGTGCTGCCAATGAAAAAGCAGTGATAGCAGCTCTCGTTTTAGAGATAGCTTCAAAACAAAGGTAAAAATTTAATAAATGAATTGTGTGTCTTTTTCGAAAAAAAAATCCAGAATATTACAAATAGGGGTGACAAGGGCATCATGACTTGAGATAGACGGTTGCTAAACATCGGTCACTATGGGGGCATAAAGAGAACCCCCCGGGAGCAGTATAAGCACCATTAATCGGGGCACGACGAGCATTTTCTGCCGTAGAATCCAGCAGCGGGTGCATCTCGATGAAGTCTACTAGATAATAGAGCTACAGCTTGACAAATTTCATCTGACTAGTTAGTTTAGTGGCAAGGTTTCGTAGAGGTGACTCATAGGACTCAGGTTCGAGTCCTGGTCGAGGCTATTTTTTGCAATGATTATTAAACTACATTAAACCTGTTTATGCATATTAGACTAACAAAAATCGGCAGCACTGTGTTTTCCAGCATCCACCGTTTCGTCGACCGGCCAAATTTGGCTTCAAATATCTCACAAGGATGCGAAAATATGTCACATCAAATCGAGAACGGTGCTGGATTTTCGGGCCATTCACCATTTCCAACGTTCCTCCTTTCCTTTCACCTCGTCCAAAGCCAAGCTTTGGCATGCAATCGAGGTGTCAAAACGGATTGGTTGTTTGTGTGTTTAACTGATTTGTCACTTATGCTTTGGGATATCCTGAGGTCCTTTCATCTCGTTCGCTCAACACGGTTTCATGTGTGACAGTTTGCACCGAAATCGGCAAGAAAAAGGCCAACAAACAATTTGAGCCTCGTTCAATGGATGATGGAGAGCAGAAATAGAGAGAAAAAAAATGTCCTCACCCAGTAACACGTCCCGAAAGTGGAAAAGCCGTATTTGATTGGATCCTAATCATTTGTTTGACCATCTGTCGTGTGTACCTTTCGCATTTATGATGGCCTTTTATTGCCATTCGGTTCCCGGAAGCCTCGCCGGAGGACTTCAACCTGGGGTCAAATCCGAAAGAGCAACCAGTATTTCGACGAACGTAAAAAAGAACAGTTTATTCAAATCATAATTGTTGCCTATTTGCGGATCTAATCCGGTGTTGAGCCTGTTCCTGGGAGTTCTCTGTTGTCGCATTGTTTGGTGATAGAAGAAAAAATCGGAACTGACCCGGCAATTAAATTGGTGTTTTATTAGGTGACAAAAAATATGAACAGATGCGATCGGATTACATTTCCATTATCCGAGGTTTTCACGAGTTAATTGAAATTGGTAATGGAGTAGAGAGCACTAATAGAAATTTGAGGATTCTTGGAAGCATTGAAGAAAAAAAAATCTGTTCTGATTTTCAGTGTAGGGTTTGACAAATCAACCAAATAAAACATTTTTTCAAAAACACTCATGAAAGTTGTAAAAGGATTTCAAAAATGACAAAAAAAAAACAAATAAAATAAAAAAATTTTAAAAATGACAAAAATGACAAAAATGACAAAAATGACAAAAATGACAAAAATGACAAAAATGACAAAAATGACAAAAATGACAAAAATGACAAAAATGACAAAAATGACAAAAATGACAAAAATGACAAAAATGACAAAAATGACAAAAATGACAAAAATGACAAAAATGACAAAAATGACAAAAATGACAAAAATGACAAAAATGACAAAAATGACAAAAATGACAAAAAAGACAAAAATGACAAAAATGACAAAAATGACAAAAATGACAAAAATGACAAAAATGACAAAAATGACAAAAATGACAAAAATGACAAAAATGACAAAAATGACAAAAATGACAAAAATGACAAAAATGACAAAAATGACAAAAATGACAAAAATGACAAAAATGACAAAAATGACAAAAATGACAAAAATGACAAAAATGACAAAAATGACAAAAATGACAATAATGACAAAAATGACAAAAATGACAAAAATGTGTTAATCATAAGTTTTTAAAAATAAACTTTTTCGGCATATTTTTCCAAAATATACCTTTTGATTTCAATCTTTGATCCACTTCGGATGTTATGTTGCACTTTTCTGAACCCAAAACCTCAACATTAAACTGGCGCCTTCCCAGTGTCAACAAACTTAATAAGAGGATGATGGATAGGACCAATTTATCACATTTCTGAGTCTGACTTGGGATCGTTTTGTTGAATGTCATGGCAGCAGAGTAGGGAAAAAATAATCTACACTCAAAATATTGTACAGAACTTTCATTTTTCGGTCGTTTTGATGAAGACATTCGAGCAACAAAATCATTGGGAGCAGACAGACGACAGAACAGTTGAACCTCGTCATCCACAAAAACGAAATGATTTAATTTCATCTTTTGCTCAATCCGCCTAGCAAACGCTTTTCTGGAGCTTCATGGCGAAAGATCCCTGCAACATCAAGCAGGGAAGGAAGGTGATGAACGGCACGAAAAGTCGAGGAAAAAAGACCCATCAATAATTGTTGTCAACTGACCGTCACAGATGGATTCGTGTATGAGGCTTTGCTCCGGCCAAACATTCCCAGCCTAGGACTTTATCTGTCAGCAAGCTATTTTTCTCTTTTTTTTCCTACAGTATTCCTGTTGAATCTATTAAGCGGTTGAACTAAAAGAAACGAACCTGAACTCGAAACTGGGGGACCGGAGGTTGAGATGTTGTCATCCAGGTGGAACGGGAACACAGTTTCCTTCAGTGTTTGATGAAGATGAATGACATTTTGATACGAAATGTGAGATGTGATTTATAAAAAGTATAACTTTGATGGATGCAGGCTTCGTAATTATATTATTGAGATGAACATCTTTAGAAACTTATTACTTAAGCGAAAAGCATAGAAATGAAGAGAAACAGTCACTTCAACGAACGAATTTTTAAACATATTCATTTGCTCATTATTGGGTTGGATTTTCTTTCTGAATTATCAAAAGTTATTTTTCACAATAAGCCATCAGCTGATAGTAGTAATCCAGCGTTGATTCTATTAATTTTTTTCTATTTCAATTAATTTTAACATGATCTGATTGACCTTTACTAACTGTAGACTGATGACTGTGGGCTAGAATTGTATTATTTTTGAAAATTTTTGTCTAGCAGAATGAAAACGATCGCCAACATATCCAAAACAATCAATTTTGTTTTGTGAAACTAATTGATGAAATATCTACAAAATAATGTATTTTAGTCTAGTCCATAATTAACACAAAGTGAAAAAATGGAATAAATATCTCACATCCTAAACTAAAAACCTCCTTACGGAAGGTACTTTAAACTTCGAACTTTCGTTATATTTTTTGCAGCTAATATTTTTCGTTAATTTTTTCTTCAAATGATGGATCATCTAACAAACAATTTTCTTTCAAAATATGAGGTTTATAAAATATTGGTGAGCTGAACAAGATACAGCAATTCTTCGAAAATCGAACTTTTCAAACTGATTCAAACTGATTCAAACTGATCTCAGAAGTCAGGCATCGCTCCTTAATGATTTTTTTCTGTGCTTTCTAAAACATTCAACTATCATGTGTTGATTTTTTTTTAAAAGGTCACTCGGTTGGGTCCTGTTCCTATAAACTCAAAAACTACTGGACCGATTTGCGAGAAACTTGGCATATGGGGATATTGTGGCTGGGGAAAGGTTTTTGTAATAGTTTTGGACCCCTCTCTCTTCCTGGAAGAGGGGAGGGGGTCTATCAAAGAAAAGACAAATGTTTGCATAGCGCGAGAATTGATCGAGCAAATTAAACCATATTTGGCATGGTAGGGTACGAGAAATGTTTCTATGAATATTTGGTACCCCTCCCTCCTTCCAGTGGGAAGATCAGAATGGGGGAGGGAGCTAGCATATATTTTTTTACCTAACTCGAGAACTTATGACTCCAATGGGCCCAAATTTGACATGGGAGGGTATTGGAATACGAAATATGATTTAATGATTATGTCGGCCCTCCTTTCTTTCAATGGGTATATAGGAAAGAAAGACGGGGGCTCTCAAACAAAATGTGGCTTTGGAGGAAAGAGGGGGGCTGCCTTAAAATTTTTCGCATAAATTTAGAGATAATCAATCAATAGACACAAAATTTGACATGGGAGAGTTTAAAATACGAGAATGGATTATACGCTTGTTTGAGACTCCCATTTCCTTCAATTGAGGATAAAGTTAGGGAAGAGGAAGGCACCTATACAATTTTTTTGCATAAATCAGGAACTTATCTTACAAATGGAACCAAATACTACATGTGAAATAATTCGGGTACGAGAAATGGTTCTACGATGATTATAAATACCACTTTTTTCAGGGATTTCACAGGATGTAGGGTGTAACAGTCTTCATATTTTTCGAGTTTTGCTTGCGCACCCCTAAAAGTGATTTTTAGAATGCTACTTCCCAGAGCATTCTCGGGCTTCAAACCATTAGTCACTTAGGGATAGTACTCCTAGACTCCCATCAGTAACTGGAACTCACGAGAGTGCTCTTTAATCGAGGCACTCAATGACGTCGAACCCCACCGCCTAAGAGCACTCCAGATATGATGTCACGAAGGAACCTTTAAATGAGATATGATTGCAACTGGAGTAATTGTTTTGCGTTTGATTTATATGAAGCCTGTCGTCACCAGCTGGTTGATATGCGTCCGGTTATTAACTCCCTCACTAGACTAGTATGAATAAAGTGGTGACCGGGGTTGTTGATTTCGCTCCACCCGAACTTAGACCCGAGATCGGAGATCAAAACCTCGGATGAAATGAAAAGGGTTGATAAGAAGAAATTTTCTTCGGAGAACTTCGTGATTATCAGTTCGCTAATAATTACGAAGTTCCGGTTAGTTGTGATGTCGTCCTACAAATCTTCAATGCACAGGAAGAACGTTTACAATTCACGCTAGAAAAAGAACAAGAAAACCGCCTCCCATACCTGGACATGGTCGTAGTGCGAGATCCAAAACAAGTTCTTAAGACTGAATGGTTCATAAAACCCATTGCATCCGGCCGAATGCTGAATTGGCATTCATGTCATCAGCTCAAACATAAATTAAACGTCGCTAACAACTTCATTTATCGAGTTGCACAACTATCCAGAAACGAAGAACATCAAAACATAATCGAGCTCATCCAAAAACATCTGAAGCAGAACGACTTTCCGAAGCAACTGGTCAACAGATTGATCAACACAAACCCAGCAATCCGATCACGAAAATCCAAACAAAAACAAATCCAGAAACCAACTATCAGCCTACTACAACAACCTAATGAAAACCCCACCAACCTACACTCCAACCACGACCAACCATACCCGAATGAAGAACCACAACACAACACCTACCAGGAAATGAATCAACTCGCCAACAATTCAACAACTCATAACCGGACTCCAACCAACCGTCAACTAGCACAAATCTTCAACAAACTCCACACTCCGATCCATCCGAACTCGCCCACAACTCAAAAGCCCAAAATCCGGACCCCAACCAACCGTCAACCAGCACAAATATCCAACAAATTTCACACTCCGATCCATCCGAACAAATTCCAGCCAGCAATCACCATCCTGAAAACATCGAGATCAACGATCCAGCATGCCAACCAGAAGTTTCATACCGATCAGTACCATATGTACCGCTGCTCACCGATCGATTGATCCAATGCTTAGCTACCGACTATCCCAACGTCAGAGTAGCGAGCAGAAAAAACATGACAGTGGGAGACTTGTTCAGCCGAGTGAAGGACCCAAAACGAATCGGTGAGAAGTCCAACTTAATATACCAAATCCCATGCCAAGAGCCCTGCTCAAGCGTGTATATTGGTCTTACCAAGAACACACTAGATCAGAGGCTCTCGGGCCACCGTAGTAACATCAAAACATTAAAGGAAAAGAGAGACAAAAACATAAACAAACCAATAGGAACAGAGAAAACCAGAGAGAAAGATAATACGGCTCTCATCGACCATATTATCGAAACAGGACACACATTTAATATAAGCAACACATCTGTATTAGACACAAGCTTCAACAAACACATACTCAATTTCTTGGAAATGTGTCACATTTTCAATACACCCAACACCGTAAACCAGAGAACAGATTGCAAAAATCTCAGCACAATTTTTGCCTCCGTTCTAAGCATATTACACGAACACAACTACAGAAAGAAACGTCAAAAATCCGTCAAAAATATCGATAGTGATAAAACACCGAAAACAACGCAAAAAGATCCGATACAAGTACCGCCTGAAAGTTGATTGTGGAAATAGTGAGAACTCAAATTTAAATTATGTGTAAGACGCCTTTTTTAGTTTAGATGGAAATTTAAATTAATAGTATAATCCATTCACAGTGAAACTAAACCCAAAAACAAAATCCGGATAGTACGCTTTCACATAAAGCACAGAAACAACGACCATTTTGTGAGTACAACATAACACTAATTGAACCAACAAACACTATTTTTAACTTGTAAAACACATTATAACACTTATAGAATCCCTGAGGATGGTGTTAAACGACACCGAAACGTTGGAGTAAAATAAATATCGTTCGTTTATAAAAAAAAATGTGACTGATTTGCCGGAAAAATTAACACAAAACCAATAACTTTTTTTTTTGTTCTGAGGGCTAATGCTTTTTCTCGTCCACTTTTCTCTGAACTGTGAAGTAGGTCAGATCGGTAAAAATTTGTGTTTCGCGCGTTACTTAGTACACCAAGGTACTACAAATAAAATTAAACGTGGTCTTAACAATTTTATAAAAGTTGCATTTTTTCCCTCAGTTTTCCCTCCGAGTGCAAATTAGAGTGCAAATTGTTTAACGAGTGCGAATACAGTTTCGATAAAGGGTAATTTAATTTTTTTTTTAAATCTCAAAATGCGTTTGGATATGAGAACTAATGTAACACACAGATTCTCGGAGGAGCCGATCTACCAACAAATCGCTATCATCCAGCCAGGGAAAGGTTACCCAACGCACCCAGTGATCGTCAACGGCAAACCCATCTCCATCACGTGGTACGTTTCGACCGACAGTAGACACCGCAGATTGGCGAAACGGCATACGCGAGGCGGCAACGGTTATTTTGGGTCCAAGAGTGGCATAGCTTCATCCCACAGGCAACCGACGGCGATTTTCCGGAAACTTTTCCGCTTCCGGTGTAAAATCAGGGGCGGGATTATGGAACTCGAAACAATCGAGTTTCGTTCGATTCGACCAACTTTGGCATTACCGATCTCGATTCGAATGGAACATTTCGAGATGATCTACTACCCGATTTACTCGAAATCTAGTACGTGAAATTTTAGAACTCGAACGAGATTCGTAATACTGATGCTAATTCGATTCGAGTTCAACTCGAAACGGGTAACTCGAATCGAATATGATTCATAATTCCACCCCAGGTTTGAGCAACCAACCAACCCGAGTGAGTACTGATTTGAATATACCATCCACATTCTTCTGTCCCTATGCAGATCCTCAATTGAACGGCACTCACCATACTTACCTCGACAGCTCAATTGGTTCGGGCGTGCATGTTGAATTTGACGTGTACCCCCGAGGTTGTGAGATCAAATCTTGTAGAGGAAACAGTTTTATTTTTGTAAGTGCCACGCTACGGCCGCACTTGAAACCTGATTGCTCGAGCATATCCGATGGGTAATTAATTACACACCACCCAAACCTTAAAATCGCACAGAGATGGGAATTTCCTAGGAAAAATTCCACACATGGCCATTAACACGTTCGTCGCCACGCTCATTTTGGTAGTTTTGCTAGCCGGGCCCAAAGAAATTTTCAGAGAGAGAAAGCAAAGAGGGAGAACTCCCATATTTGAAACGTGTGGCGAAGCTGAGTGGTAAACCCAAGTAAGAGAGCGTCACCTGCTTTTTGATGTGACGAGGCCCCCGAGGAAATACACCCGTCTGCCGAATATGGGTGACGTGGCGACGAACGTGTTAATTAAACTCAAACAAATGCACTCCTAAGTTAAAGTAAATTTCTGAGGGAAAAGTAAGCCAGGCGGCGCTTGCGAGCGCTGATAGTTAGCGGGAAAATCTCCCAAAGGAAAATGTAAGAAAGCAGCTAGGAAAATTCGGAAAATGAAATTGTAAAACCCCCACTAACATGCAAAATTTTGGATCTTATTTTAAACGTTATTTTGATGTAGCTTTTATTTGAATGTTAAAGGTCACGTTTTTTTTCGGTTTCCGCTTTTACAGGAAGTCTGGGTTGACTTCAGTTTTTCGACTTTCCGTTTTCAGCCCCCTTTCTAACCTCCTAAGCAAATCTGGGGAATTGTGGTCGGGTAAAGTGGGCCCAGTGAAGATTTTATTTGAGAATCTTTCTCTTAGTAAGTTCGTGTTTTTGGTAGCCAACCGGAGAACTTATCTTTTATCCAGGTTGTTTTCTTGCGAATTTGTTCGGGGATTTTGTTTGAGGGTCAACAGGTCGAGGTGGGGTGATTGGTGATCAGGGGCCATACGTAATATACCCACCCTATGGATGGGTCTCTTAGCCGGGCACGCATCAATGGATGATCTCTTCGGAGTGGCGCATATAAATCATCCGCTTAGCATCCAGATTACTCCCACGCCCCAACTGCCTCCCGTTGCAAGGGAGGGGGTTCAAATAAGATTTTTGGTGTAAATTGAGAATTCATTAAGCAAATATAATCAAGCTTGACATGGAATGGTATTCAAATACGAAATTTATTTCTATGAATGTTACTCACCCTACTGCTTTGCAGTGTGGAAAGGGGATACGGTAGGGTTTTTGATTGCGAAAAAATGGGATCCCTACTTCTTTCCAGCAGTTCTATGTCGGATGAAGAAAGGAGGGTTTCCATACCAGTTTATTGGAATAAATCGAGTACTTACTAATTAACAGAGGCATTATACATAATATGAGAGAAATAGTTTGCGTGCGAGAAATTTGGGACCCTCACTTTAATTTCGAGAACTTATCAGACACATGGAGCGAAATGTGACGTTATTATGGTACTTCAAATGTTACAGTAGTAGTTCATGAGCTCTTTCCGCATTGTATGAGGGAAAGGAGTGAGGAATTCATGCCAGTAAAACATCAATTTTGGCATAATAGAAGAATCAATCTGAGGTTAATGAAAACAGAGCAGAAATTGCAGATCTTTGTGAACTAATTTAGGAATCGAGTTACAGAAAATTTTGAATCAATTATCTTTGTTGCGATTGAATCATCTTTGTAATGCAATTGGAAACTCCAGTTCCAGCTTTTATTTTAAGCGGTTGCTTCTGAATAAAATAAAACTTTCATTTAAAATGATGCCAACAAGAATTTTTGTTAAAACAATTTCCTTCAATTTTATCCATCTATGTTTGAAAGATGTAGCATAACACTTCAGGTCAGCTAGTTTACGTATAAAAACAATGTTCGTTATGCACCAATCAATAAATCATTTTTTTTCCATTTTTTAATCATTAGATTTTGTTTTTTAACCATTAATAAATCGTTACTTTTATTTTTCTTTTTCGTTATTACCTACCATGGCCGAAAATTTAGAGATTGTATGATGGAGTGAAAACCTATTGTTCTCACGATCCTTCCAAAAATTCAATGGAAATCAAAATTAAACTGATAGAGATTTTCAAAAACTTTATTCATGTTAGCTTCGTTTTCGAAAATAACCATGGAAATTGCTTTATAAAGAGGATGACATTAGACGATGGTTATCAGAGGGCGACAAATATCAATTCATCAAAAGTTAATGGAGCATAAAAAGTTAAACAAAAAGACGTTCAGATTAATGTGATGATTGTTTCAGTAATGGTGAAGAGTGTTTCGAATATCAGGATGCGGAAATTGCGTGAAAATCTTATGAAAAAAGTCTTCAACTTCAATAAATATAACGCCGCCGTGTACTGCTTCAGCAATATTGACGGTTTTATACAATGGATTTCATCCAAATTTGTACACGAACATTTTCCAGAACTGTCATTATTCAGGTGGTTCCATTTGCAAAACAACTTAGAAGGACTACAGGTTTGAGATCATTTTAAAAAATAATGGAAACTTTACTGTTATCCTTTAAAGCATGGTGGCCAACAGGCGGGCCAAATTTCAGAAATGAGACTGGCGCGCGGGCCAAAAAAAATGTTCTGGAGTATTCGAAATAAAACAAATAATAACATTTTTATTTAAACACTTTAAAAATAAAATCTTTTTCTTTGGTCACATCAAGTTTAGATAAAGCTTACCAGATTATCCGATTTTATCCGGGTTTTCCCGGATATTTAATAAAAAATTTGGACAAAGTCCGGTTCGGTCGGTTGCCCGAATTTCAGTGAAAAAGCACGGATTTTCTCTCCTTTTTTTGATTTTTGCCTCCAAAACGCGATTTTGTTAAGCAAATTTTATTAAACAAACCATGAAAGGTTTAATTTCTTGATTTTTGTTGAGTAGTTCCTGTGTATCTATTGACCAAATTTGCCCGAATTTTTGGTAGACAATTTTGAAATCAGATGCCCGGACTATGCCAGGTTTTAAAATAAAATAGCTCGGATTTGTCCGGCCTGGATACGTACTGAAAAAAATCTGACAACCTTAGTATAGAATCATCTTAATAAGTCATTTTTGTTACTTGCATATTTTTAGAAATTTTTCTCCATTTGAAAAAAAAAGTGGGAATATTACGCAATACGAAATAAATTTTCCCTCCCATCTTATGTTCAGGTAAATCTTTTCAAGGCTACTAAAACCTCCTTGGTTTATTTATCTCAAAAATGTCAAATGGCGTGACATTAAGTCAATTTTATGGTCTTCAAATATTTTAAAAAATGACCACCCTTTTTCAAAGATTTCTAGTTCACCGTTCTTCTTAGAAAAATTTGATAGCCAAATTTTAAAAACCGCGGAATAGATTGTTGAAATAAAGTAACGTTCCCATGCTTTTGACATTTAAAGAATACTTTTTCAATGAACTCTAGTTTTATCACAGATAATATTGATTTTTCAAAGTACGGACCCCATCCTCAACTCAATCTAATTTTTGCAGCATTTTTTTCGACAAAAAATGACCAATTTTTGAAAACATTTGTTAACGTTTATGATAAAAATTCGTGCCGGAACCAAACAAAATCAACAAAGCTGTTGTATCATAGATCAGGTATGCTCAGTTTGGTGAACCTTGTAAACTTATCCAATGTAAAACTCTCTCAACGACTTTAAAAAAGTTTTAAAAATGGTCATTCTAATGAAACAAAATTTGATGCCTGCTCACCGGTCGGTGATTAATCAGATCAATTTGACATTTGAGCGCCTTTTTAATTTTTTTCTTCAGTTTTCCACCCCAGAGTTTTGAAAAGTGTAATGGGAAAGCTTTCTTAATACAGGACGAATACAATTTTGATTCTTTGATAATCATAGAACTTTTTGTAGGTATAACATTTAATAACAAAATCGCTCTTCTGGGAGATTTGTCCGTACCAAACCGGATCTAGCTGAATTCTACTATCCAACTGTAAAGTCTGATAAGTTTTTCATTATTGATGTACTTGTACATCAATACCAAGCGTGATGCCAATTAAAATATATTTGGAGTTGTTTAAATTTTCATAAAGATTAGCAAATAATAAAAAATTGGAAAAATTTTCAAAGGAAACTATCGATATTTTGCAAAAATACATTAGTTATAATGTTGATATGATTCGGTGATTTTTATATGATTTTTAAATGATTCAGGTACGATCTAACTACATCCCTTTCTGAGGCTATCCAAACTTCTCAATATAAAAACCAGAGTCCGCTTGAATACTCTTTATACCAATGATATGTAGTCAACAAATCCCAATTGGAAACATTGGAAAACGTGTTATGAAATTCACAGATAATGTGTCAAATACCGTACAATTTTGATAATTTTGAAAATTGTAGGTTCAATTGCGTTTTTTATTCAGTGACGGTATACTTTTTGGTAAAATTAGGTATATAAGGCCCTCAGAGCAAAAGGGAAATAAGTGAAAAATTTATAATGCAAAAGGATTCTCGATAATTCAAATTATATTTAGTAAATTTTTGAGATTATTATAATTATATCCTCATACTTTTACGTTCGAAAGAAATTTACAAATATTCGAAAAATGTATGGAAAATTATTAATATCAACATGTTTTCTCGAAATTAGTTTAGATACACTTTTACCCCTTTGGCTTATATCACTTCAAAAAGATTTTCAGATCTTTGTTTTCAATTCAGTTAGTTTAGATTTAGATATTTTTATCCAAGAAAAATGTTAATTTCTTAGACCACGGCTTTTTCAAAAAAGCTTCGCGGGCCACAGAAAATTGGTCGGGCCGTGTTTTGGCCTCCCAAGCTTTAGAGTGAATTAAAATAACTAGGAAATAAACAAAATATTAAAATTAAAAATTTTGACAACGTAGAGGTATGATAAAGCAAATTTATCCTTGCTTTGATTAATCATAGAATTTTAAATAAATTGATAATAATATACAGGCTGTTGCAGCTTGTTGAATACACAAGTGGTGCGTTTTTGCATGAACTTCTGCCCTATTAGAAAAAAGTCATCTTAAACATTCGGCCCTCCTTTCAAAAATGTTTTCCAATCTTCTAACTAGTACCACTTTCAAACTATTAAAATCAGTCTTTATTTGAAAAGTACTGAAAACCATTTTATAAAAAATCATCAAGTCTTGAAGAGATTCTATTAATATTTTATTACCTTGCAAATAAGGTTTTTTTAAATGTATTTTTTCGTATGAACAACAACGTTTCCAAAGTTTCGAACAATCGATGGCTGACTCTTTCAGCCGCACACGGGATTCTATCACGATCTTGCATTAATCGGATAAACAGGTCAACGAATTATAATCCCCGATGCAGTACGTTTCATAATTCCAAAGCCCCGTAAAAGACTTCAACCATTCGCCGGCAGCAAGAATTAACCAGGAGCCTAACCAGACGGCAGCGGGCGGCTGTTAATAAAGTTCTCATAAATTGTTGCATGCTTTTTCGTTTCGTCTGGGTCCCGGAGAGCAAGCCCGGAGCTCAGACTAGCTGACACATAACCCCCTCCGGACCAGACTGAGAGATACCTAAATCTAAAAGCTTCCGTTCCAACAACCGCAGACACGAGAAGCAACTGGCCACCCCATAAGAGGCAACCTACCCGGACCTCCCCCGCCCAAATCCGGTTCATTCCATCGTCGCGGAAGTTTATTGATTTAATTCAAAAATGGATTTAATAATTTTATTGCGACCGTGTGTGGCGTTCTCGTCGATCTGCAATCCCCCCTTAAGTGGCTCTTAAGCTGACCCGTTTCGGTAGCATATTTTAAGAAGGGTTTAACTGTTTCTGATCATTTCCCAGATTGGAAGCTTCTTCGTCGTAGTTTTGAATTCATATTTATGGGAAGGAACATGTCTTTCTCATTAACACCCTTAAGGTTCAATATATCCCACGTTAAGTTTTTTCCTGGTATCATCTTCGTTCCCCAAAAACTGCACAATAATTCCCATAAATAACCCAAAGATCCGCATTTGAGCCGATGCTGAATATCGAAATATGATCAATACCCGGTTGGGACGGCGTCTTTCCAACTTCGATGGCCGATAGCAGAGGGATCCGAATTCCATTTTGATAAAATGTGATCGCCTTTCCAAAGTATGCGGAAAAAAATAGATCACCGACTGGATCCTTCGAACGACGGAGATCCAAAGTCCGCGCAGTTTAGGTCACGACTTGAAACAGAATACTTATGAACCAAACCAGGCGACACTGTCTGGGGCAAAACATGAATTATGGACCCATTTATAGCGGCTAAGAATGGATTCTTTTCGGATGTTTATCTCCCATATTAGGTCAATCGGAGTGCGTGGCGCTGAATGTGAGCTGCTTGAATAATGTCTCTCGGTTCTTTGGGCTCTTTCTTCTTAAGCTGCCCATAAATAACAGATTGGGAGCACTGAGTTCCACCGATAGTGATAAATGGGTGAAACCGTCCGATCGGATTCGGCGTTTCGCTACCTGTCGGTGTATGATGCAGGGGAGAGTTTTCCATGCGTTTTTTATATTACTTAAATTTGAAATTTTAGGTTATATTTTAAGTATTTCTGAAGGATGCATGTTACTCACCATGTGTTTGTGTTCGATTACTTTTGGGAGGTGAATTTATGCTAGAGTTGACCATTTTTTAATTCAGTAGGGGAGAATGAGGATACTTGAGTCCTAGAGATACTTGATTCCTTAGTTATATCTCGTTACTGGAGTTACTTACAAAGATCAAATGTTCTAGAAAAATGTGCTAAATGGAGCAAAATAACTATGCTATAAGCTCCAAAATTTTAACAAAATAAATTTTTGAGTTATTGAACTTTGATTGAAAAATATCACAAAATGCTACTTGATGATCTTCTGTTATAATTTTAAAATTTTACTGACATGAAAAAAAAAACAAATCAAAAAATATATTCCAATACATAATTCGTTAAAGTGTAATATGAAGTTCATAATACCTCATTTTCAAACAATGATAAACTCTTAACATTTTTTAGATAAAGTTTTCTAAAATGTTCATTAGGGTTGAGACATAATTTTGGAATTTTCTTCTTCTGTCATTTATAAATTTTGAAATGATTAAAAAAAACATGATCAGAATAGTCAATTGACATTCTTTTTAGAATTTTTTTTTTTGATTTTTTCCATGGACCCTGGAATGAAGGATCAAGTCTCCTTCAATAAAGGATTAAGTCTCCCTTAACTTCAAAAATGTCACAATTTTTTTAATTCGACGAAAAAGCTTCTAGTTCATCTACGTGTTCATTTATCGTTCCAACTTTTAGAGCATATAAACTTGAAATTACACGCTGTCAGAAAATGCTAAAAACGACGCGTTGCTATTTTTTTTCAAAAAGATAAGATGAGAATAAGAAAAGGGGATCATGTATCCCCATTTTCCCCTACATATCACCTTAATTTTCTGTATTTCCAGAGCAAATAGAATATCAATGCCTTGGAACAAAATGTGAACGAATTAATTACCCATAATTTGGTATACGTACACCCAAAATTCAGCCCAAATTTAGTGCATTTTAGTGAAATTTTTTGATTTTTTAATTGACTGATGAGAAGTTTTTTTCAACAGAAAATCATATCACACCTCATTACTAAACTTAAAGACAACATATTATCTCCTTTTACATTGACGAGGGAGTCAATTCATAAGACACGTCTCAAAACGATTTTCGTTTCTCGGAGACGTGAATTTTGTTAATAACTGTAACTACAAAACTTTTAGAATAAGGTTTGTAAGTTTCAACTGTTACTTTTAAAAAGAATTAAAGTCTATCACATTTGATCAATTTTGAAACTCTACTATGACCCTTATAGCGCTCACAGCATTTGTTTGGAACTACCCCTTGTTCATAATTACCCCACTAACCCCTAATTAATTGATGGGGTTGTTCGATTTGGATCGTTTCTAGCTGTTTTTTTTTTTCGAAGATGGATTAAAAAGACGATAACATCAAATCGGAATGAACAAATCAACCTAATAAACATAATTTCACTGAAGTTCTTATAAACTATCCAGTCAAGTGGCCATTTTTCACGGTAAAGTCAAAATTTGTAACTTCCGAAAACGTCAAATGTTTGTCCTTTTTAAAGTTGCGTTGATTGCGTGATGACCTGCACCAGTTTATTTATTTTTATATTGGTTAACTCTGAGCGTTTCAACACATCCAAATATAAAATCCATTAAAATCAAAGTTTTATTCCTAGGAAGGTTTTCTTCAAGAACCTTCCTAGGAATAAAACTTCATCATTTTCCACTTTCCTCAAAATGTATATCTTGTTTTCATATAAATACCAATATATGGTATACAACGGCGTTTTATCAAGTTTTTAAAGCATAAGTTAATTGCTTCGAGTTAAAACCTTGAAAAATTTTTATCATATCACAGTCTTTCAATTGAAAAAAAAATCTTAGCTGTTTATGCAATAAATATTGTATTCATGATAAAAGACCATTTTCATTAAGAGATCTTTGTTTTGGATTTGGCTTATTCCAAAATCATAAAAATAATACCAATGAAATAGAATTAGGCACGTTTTTTTCCCGAAAGTTTGTGAATGTGCCATAAAATTGGAAAAACATGAGAAAATTTTGATAATACTACATGGAAACAAAATATCCTTTTTTGGAGTAATTTATTTTTAAGAATTGGATACATTTCAAGACAAAATTTTATAACATAATAAATAATTAAAAAAATACTGTATGTATCCACCGCAAAATTTTACTTACAAACTTGGTGCTTTGAGTTTATTCAAAAATTTCAGAATGAGAACGGTTAATGAGATATTCCTATGCGAGATTACGAAAGCAAATGCTATTGATCCTTCCAGTATTTTGAATGAACTCGTTTTTATTTATTTACATAATTGATTGGAGAAAATATTCCTTCTGCGGATGGCACACAATCTGATTTATTTTCTCCCCAACCATAAAGTGTTTAGTAATTTCAAAACTCAATTTAGTATACTGTATTAGAATAAGTCGATTTGGGATCATTTTTGAATTTCTCAAACCCTGAAGTTCCTAAAAGTTTCGTTTTGGTTCGAAAGTAGGGGAGAATGGGGATACTTGTTCCCTTTTTCTTATTTCATCATATCTTTTTGATAAAATTTCTCAACTCGCCGTCTGCAGCATTTTCTGACAACGTCAGAAAATTCAAGTTCATATGCTTCAAAGTTTAGAAAAAATACATGAACTTGCAGATGAACTAGAAGCATTTTCGTGAGAACAAAAAAAAAATGATATTTTTCAAGTTACAGAAGACTTGATCCTTTATAAAAGGAGACTTGATCCTTAATGAAGGGTACCCTGACCCTAGGCAAAAATCTAATAAAATCCTAAGATAAAAGATCCGTTGACTATTTTTTGTCATATTAGTTCTCATTTCACAGTTTATAAGTTTCAGGCAAAGGGAATTTTAAATAATTGCATACCTTAAGGCGCAATTTTCTAGTTTTTAGATATATACAGTATTTTTAGTCATTTCAACAGATGATTACGGAATAAACATTAGTTATTGAACAGGTATCAGTAATTTCATGATAACCAATGATCACGATCCAATCAGAAGAAAAATATATTTTTTAGGACTCAAGGGATCAAATATACCCATAACATACATTTTGGAAAACTTTCTCTTAAAATAATTTAGAGTTTACTGTTTTTTTTTTTTGTAAAATATGGCATTATGAAGTTTAGCTTATACTCTGACGAATAAAATATTAGAATAAATATTTTTATTATAATTTTTTCATATGAGAAACATTCTAAAAAGATAAAAAAAAGATCTTCAAATCACATTTTGTTAAATTTTTCAAACAAAGTTCAATAACTCAAAAAATAACATTTTTAAATTGTTTTTTTAAACAGCATTGCTGTTTTGTTTTATTTGGCACATTTTTCTATAACAGTTGGTATTTGTATGACATTCCTGTTTCGAGATATAGCGAAGGGATCAAGTATCCCCAGAGATCAAGTATCCTCATTCTCTCATAACGTTTACATGAGTAAATTGGGATTTTAGGTTTGAATGGGAAAATTAAATATTTGGAACTGAGAAATCTTTTTTGTTTTTTCGGTGCAACCAAGACTGCTTATGGTTTTGTGCCAATTTATTAATTTTCTAACAAAAAATTTCCGCTGAGCAACTTTGTCAAAGACCGTAGCATCGTTTATTGTTAGGTAAAAAAGTTATTAGGGTATGTCTTTTGGCATCAAAACTAACTACTTTACATGCAATATTTCACGAATCAATTATATACCTGATCAAAATTAGGGTTTTGGCTCGTCCTATAGATCAGTTAGGCATTTTTCAGTAAGCGGAACTAAAAATAAGCGTTACTTTCTAATCTGATAGCGCACGAAAAATTCTGCTAAAAAGTTCAATCGCTAACCAGAAGTAAGCTGACTATTTAATGATTAATGCGTTAGCGTTTTTGTGCCACTGGAATCAGTTTTTGTATTTTATGTAAGTTGATTGGTTCATCCGTAGACCATCATTGATTTGACTTAAATCTGATTAATTTTTAAACGAATGAATGACTTATCACCAAAACAAGGGATGATAGGCAAAATCTGTTCAATTTTGACTATAAATATTTGAATATAAAAATTATTTTATCTCTGACTTTGAACACTGGCATTTCATTAAATTAAATTCAATCATCAAATCTGTGTTTGAATTAATTTTCCAAAACTCACAACGAAGATTTATTTTATTTCCTAGTCGAGACTTCACATATCAAGTCATGATGATTTTTATTCCATTCCAAAATCAAACTATTAAGAAACTTTCAATCAATCCTTCAATTTAAAGTGAAGTAAGAAATCCTAATTAAAATGAGAATTCATTTTAAACCTTTATAATTTTCTTAATTATTTTGAATCAAGGTTAATTTTTGAGTTGATCTTAAGGTTTTTTAGAATTCGAATTTATGTTTTGTTAAAATCTGGCGTTATGAAGCATAGTTCTTTTAGAAATGAGATAGTTACGAATGCGTGTATCTCGAGAACCATTCGATTGATCCAAATATTTTCTATGGAGGAAATGAAGGTAATGTCTTATGATAACTGATTAAAAAATTTGGAAAAATAATTAATCGTTTTTTGAAAGAAAACAAATTCTTCTTCATTCTTTTTACCTTCCATCGGCCGGCGCACACTTTTTCAGACATGATATTGATCAGTTTTTCAACCTTATACTTCGTATAATCAGAATTTTAGATTTTTACATCCTCCTCCTTCAATTTCTGCTACTTTTAGGTCCACTACTTCTCTTTTAAAAGAAACTAAGAGCAATTAAGTGGATACAGCTGTTTCGGAATCATCAAAATTTGATTATTCTTTAACCACTTTAAAGCGTTTTTATGCAATTTCTGCTGGCAAAATCTGACAAAAACGATGTGAAACCATCATGAGATTGAACTTAAAGTATAATCGGTTAGTTTTGATCGTAGGTTGTGAAGGGTACATACAAGGTTTAAAAAACAGCGAAAACCAAAGTTTTCGTTTTGAAAACTGTTGTTTTTTTTTCCACATGAGCAGAATTTTGGCAAATCTCTTAGTTTTATACCAAACTAGCTGATTTTACCCGGCTATGCTCGGGTTCACATAAAACATAAATCAAAATGAGTCGTTAGACTTTGAGAATTTTTATGTTAAACTAAATCATTATAAGCAATTTTGCGCATCTTTGGCCATAGTTCAGTTTTTAATTGAGATTATTCACTGTGTTTATCGTTTTCATATTATAGAAAAAAATTGAAGGTATGAGCTATAAATTAAAAGACATACAAAATAATTTCCCTTGAAAGCTTATTCATCACGATAAACATTTTTTTCATCCACCATTTTTAGGAAGCTTGAAAAGATTTTGACTTTTATTTGTTATCTTCAAATGATCAAATTGTTTTGATATCTTCCCATCTTTTGGATATCATTCCACTTTTCAAGACGGATGATCTCCCTGTACAATGGTATATTTGACCTTTATCTACTTTGAAATTTCTAAACAAACATCCGAATCTGGTTAAACCATGTTGAAGACTCACATTGCATGTTTTAAACTATTTGTGTACTATTTTCGATTTTTAATTTCACACTGTTTTATGAGTACTTGGCTTTAAATGTGAAATTTCCACATTTTGTTTTTTGAAGTTTTGGAAAACAACCCACCTCTGAACCGAAGTAACCATTTTAATTTTATATGTGAGTTACATTTCAATGTTCCTAATCTTGGACATTCATCCCATTATTGCTTGTGAAGTGTGATCAATTTTAAAGTTCATTTGTTTAAATTCGCAGTACTAAACGGTTCAACTATAAGTTTTATATAAATTGGATGGTAGAATTGAACAAATTGACTCAAAAGTTATAAATTGGCCAAAGAAATAGAACTGCATAAAACTGAAAACCTCAGATTTAATTAATAAAAGTTTCATGTAATGGATTTGTTTCCAACGGAACCAAAAGTTTTTCCAGATAAAAGACGATCAATTTTCTAATCCCCCGTTTAAATTCCCCGACGGCTATTAAAGCGTTGAAATCGAGGCCTTCAACTTATAACTTTGAATCTTATTATTTTTTCTTTCTCTATGAGAGATTCTAAAAATTCGACAATAGTTGGTTCATATAAGCTGGAATTTATGAAAATCGGTTCATTCAGCTGAAAAAGTCAATTCACTGTTCACTGTTCAGGTCACTGTATATTTATGTAGACTCTCAAAGCACCCCAGTGGCGGTAGGGAGCACTTTGAAAATCACTACAATTCTATTCAATATATTACTAACAGGCTAGTTGTATTTTTCAATCCAAAATGAAGGTTCATTATTGCATTCAAAGATCTCCTACCAGTACCACGTGCTTAGAACAGAAGAAGGAATAAAAAATACCCGCCAAAATTCCCCCTTCCAAATTTTCAATGATCAGCAAGCTTTGATTTGCTTTCCAGTAAACGTGAACTTTGAATGGTCGTTGCTAATGCTCGGCCCATAATGATGGTGAAAGAAAAACCCCGCCAAAGGAAACGAAAATCGGCTGCCAAAATGGGTGCCATGACTTTTGGTTCGTGGGAATAAAATAGAACGTTGTATGGGAGGGTCCCTTTTCTTAGGTGGGAGGGGCTCAGAACTATTACTAAAACCTTACCCTGGTTCAACTACATCTCTGTACCAAATTTCAGGCTGATCGGTTCAGCGGTGTGGATTTGTATAAGGTGCATACAAACAAACAAACATATATAGTCCAACTCATCTTTATATATTAGAAGATAGACAGCAAATACATACCTTTATATACTAGGGACCTTGATACGAGTAGACATGGTATTGGATTCAAGTGCTGAATTTTGTTAAAAATAGGATATTTCATAAGTTTTATCGTTCATCAGAATTCATCTGTCCCATTGCCTCGGTACCGGGTATACAGCTTGAGAGCTCTGCCACTAGCAAAAAATTTTTGTTTGAGGTTGGATTTGAATGACTCATTGCTAGGCAACACTTTCAGCTTGTCGGAGAAATTTTTTTTGGACATTTCAGTGTTTTACCCTTAGTTTTTCGCGTATTCCAAATTAAAAATGCTGGTATGAGACTTGACTTCCCAGATGACCTTTAACCGTTGTTGCCGACTGCCGATCATGAGCTTCCCTAAAGTGCACACAGTAGTTTTTCGAATAATCAACGGTTTCGTCAGCTACCAATTTGATAATGATGGATTTTGAAGGAAAGTGTACAAAATGATTTTTTTAAATTTTCTCTCGTATCGTAAATATTTCAAAAACGTTTAAATTAAATTTTTTTTTTAAAATATGCCGGATAGTACTTTTAACAGGCAGCACAACGCTGCCCGACAACATTTTTAATGTCCGATTAATAATAAACGGGCTATTAGCAGAAGAAAGTGTACCATTCATTTTTCATCGTTTCCTGGTGTTTCGGAAATATTGATTTATAATTTTAAAATATGAATGCCTAGGATTTATTTTTAAAGCAATCTCTTAACCAGAAAATGAATCATCTATTTAACCCTTTAATGCATGACTTTTTTAAAATGAGAATTGCAGTTATTGATTCAATGAAATAATAACATTTTAATTCGAAAAACAAAACTTAACAGGTTTGAAGTCGTTATTTTGAGTATTATAAAAGTTATGGCCCCCAAAAGTTGAAAAATAATTTTGGAAATTCTTAGTTCATTTCAATACGGTTTTGCTAATTTCTTCAAAACCTTGTTGATTGGGTGCAGGAAGGTGTTTGTGATTGATTGAGATTAAAAAAATTGTTAGAATTTGCATATCTGAAGAGATAACAGCGATTTTCCAAAAACTACATTTTTCAAAAAAATAAATAAATATGATTTTCGCAATTTATCTGCATACTTTGTTCAATATCTCACACATAAGTTAAAATATTGTAAAAAAAAATAGCATGGGCTAATTTCTTTAAATCTCTTGAATATTTTTTGTGAAAACTTAAACTTAAACTTACTCAAAAATATCCACGCGTTTTCGGAATATTTTGATTTTGATTAGTGTTGTTTTAAAACAACACTATGCATTAAAGGGTTAAATTATTTATTAATGACTTACCAGAAAAAGCAAAGGCTCAAAACTATTGGTTCTCATTAATTTGGAATCGAATTAGTAAAATTTATGAAAAATGGTTTTAGAAATCAATTTCATTAATTAATTAGCTTTTTTGGTATTGATATAATTAATTTGATATAATATATAATATAAAAATTTGAATGTCGAAACCCCCTTCTCCCCATGGATGGGTCCTTCGAACGGGCCTTGCTGTAAACTCGCTTTTTCTATAAAATTTAATATTTAAGAATCGTCTCGTCTTTACAAAGAAAATCTTTTTTTCTTTTTGTGCGAAAATGTTTGAGTATTTTCGTAAAATTAGAAAGTTTATTTTTTGTGTTTTGTTCTCTGTTCATTTTTATAAGCTTTTTTGGAATCCTCTACAAAGTCAACGAGAAGGATAGTTTTCTATCGCTCAGTAAAAAGTATTAAAAGATTTACTCCGGGCCCGTGGTAGCCAAACCATGTTCCAGTGAGTGATGTGACGCTGATGGTTGCGATGGACCTTTGCTATATGTTACAAATTTATCTTTTTCTTAAAGCTATCGATCTGTCAGGTAAAATTTTTGTTGTTATCCCCATTTTGTATACACAACGATGTTGAATAAATTTTGGCAATCAATTAATATTAAAACTCCTGATTTTGGCTCCACCAAGTTAAAAGGTCCAAGTAAAAAAAAGAAACAAATAAAAAATATTATAGCTCAGTATGCCGTAAACTGGGGGAACTTTGATCACCAGGGTAATTTTGATCAACATGAATTTTTTTTGCAGATAATCATCATTAACTAATTCTGAAGTTAAAATATCTGAAAACTGTTTCCTACGTTTGAAAGCATATTAATTGAGTTTCAAATAGGATAAATTTGGTTTGTAGTTGAAGATTTTTTATATTACTTAAAATGTAGTTTTAAAGTTTTTAAATATTTGTTTTTTTTTCCAAAGAATCACAAACAAACACCTCTCATGATAAAATGATAGCATTAAGAAGAAAATGGGTTGTTTTATATGAAAAATTAACTTTTTTTTCTTTGTTTAGGTATAGTTTTAAAGTATTTAAAAAACCGGAAATTATCTATGAGAATGCCTGTATAGAACAAATAGCTTAAAACTCTATCAAACGATTCAGTTAAGGTAAAAAAATGAACATAGGAACAGTGGAAGGACCTGATTAATTGCATGATGGTAAATTTTCATTTATTTTTTAAGCCAAAAAATATTGTGAAATGTTCTTATTTTTTGCCCCTAGATGTATGCAGCAACATTGTCCATTTTTTGAGCATATTTGTTTTTGAAAGTAAACGTTAAAAAATTCAATTGAGTCTTAACAAAAAACTACTTTTATAGATGTTTTAACCCTTCTGTGCTCATTGGCATTAAACCAATAAATTTTATGATGTACGTTTATACCATAGTGATCAAAGTTACCCCGAAACATGAAATCTGGTTTTGTAGCAAACATTTAGTTATAACCACATATGTCGTGTAAATATTCTACTGTCAATGATAATGCTCTATATTCCTTACCTCCTTACTTATTAAAAAAAAATAGTGTTACATAAAAGCAATCTCTTCCAAAATATTCGAGAATGAATGGAAAAAGTGATCAACGTTCCCCCAGTTTACGAAACTCTTCGTATAGCGGAATATTTTAAATTAAATCCTTTTTCTCGTTGTAAGTATTTTGTTACAGTTAAATCAGATATATTTAAACATTCTTGATTGAGGCTTTTGCAAGGATTTATTTTTTTTTTTTTGAGTAATATAATATCAATACCAAAATTGTTATCTAAAAAATGTATGCTTAATGAGACCATTTGTTAAACAGAGCTGCGGATTTCCTTTCGTGCACACATGAAAACACTCAGCCACACTTCTAACAACTTTCTTCAGCCAAGCTCCATCGCGAGGCGGCTCCAAAAATCCTGTCAGTATAAATACCAAACCAACAAAAGCCAATCGAGAGCAACAGCGAAAAGTGCCGGAAAAGCTTTTCTTGTTAGATATTCCAATCTCATCCACGCTATCTGTAACTATAATGGTATCGTTTCCGCTGTTTCTTTATTTTTCTCCGCAACGCCTTCCGATTCCATTTTAACCTTCCTCCGGCAAAGCAAATCCGATTCTCCGGGCTCCTGGTCAGACCCCGGCCGAATCATTTAGCCAACGAAAGCGGAACAAGAACGGTTGTGACTTTTCGAGTGCCGAGTCGAGTCGGGTCGGATTCGAATTCGAGAGCGCCGGAAAACGCCGCCGTATCGGGGTAATAAAATCATTTGTCGAATCTTATTCTCGGTGAAGGTTTTTGCGGTTTTCGTCGAAAGAAGCGCAACCAGTTGTGGCAGAGCGCCGCCAAGAAAAGTGCTCTCATTCCCAAAGCGGAAGATTATCTCTTGGTGGGAAAAGTTAGAACATTATAAACACCATCTTCTGAGGTTTATTCTGGGCCGCCATCAAGCGGAAGGCCTCTATCCGGGCTCTCGGCTTGGCGTCTCGAAACACCAGCAGGCAACCCGGAGATAAATTCGACTCACGCCCACGCACCACCGATAAGCTCAAGATGGGAATGCTGTTAATCGGGATTGGAAATTTATTGCTTCCATTCGATTTTTGCTACCGTGCATTGCGGAGGTCTGGATCTTGGATGGCAAAATCGAACTGTGGTAGTAAGTTTTATTAGTTATGGGCTGGCACAAGTGCGGAATATTAATTCGGCAACTGCAAGTTTTATCTGTGAGCACTTTAATTCCGATGTATTGACTTCTGTTTGCCTTCTCTTGTCCTGATCAAAATATGATTTTTTGACTCAGTGATTATAAGGCATTTAAATGATGAAACAAAAATCCAGAAGATTTTTAGACATTAGCAATGTGTGTGAATTTTCATTCATAACTTCAAAATTTAACTTGAATGTAGGTAATGATTCAATCGGCATTCCTTGGCTGGCCAGTTTTGAATTTCTTCCTCAACATTTTACACGACACGATACTACCTAATTTTGTCAAGTAAAATTTCGCTGCATCCCTGCACTTGATATCAGTTGCCAGACTAAAGATAGTTTTGGTCTTTGTTTAATGTGTTGATTCATATTTCTCTCATTGCAGGGAGATACCGTAAAATGCTGCTACTTTGAGCCTATGTTGGATTCTTACATTATTATAAACCTGAGAGCAAATGTGACCTAAGCAAACTCTAGCATTTGATTCGCAATGATGGCGTCAAAAAAACCTACATAGGTAGGGAAACTTTGAAAACGATTGAACATTTTTACCCGACATCTTCGGAAAGTGACCAGCATAAAACTACAAAAAAAAACAAAAACATTTTGCACTGTTTTTTCATTCATTTTTTCGATGCTCCCTCCATCATCTCCGGTGATCAACACGGGTTGAGCGATCTGGGACAGCGCAAAAACATAAATTGCACCATCAAAACCTACACTTAACGTTAATTGTCTTGGCATGTTCTTTTTGGTTGGTCGCGCATAAAGCAAAGAAAAGAAATTTGTTTGCACCACGCCAAACTTTTCGGACAAGTTCGGACGGATGGTGAAAAATTTGTTAACATAGGACTAATAAAGTGACGTTTCTTGCCGATTCTGCTGGGCTGGAGGAAAATGGATATGGACACCGGATCGCGCTTCAATAAAAAAAAAGGAAAACGGTTTATGCAGCAGCGTTCATTCACTGGATCGAAGAAGGAAGCTTGCAAAATTTTTAATTTGTTATAAACTGTAATTACGCTCGAGCATTTACTGTCCTTTTGAATAAACACAATTTCGGAAGGTTTGGTTGTTGGGCTGCAACAAAGTCGTTTGATCGGAAAAGATAATAACGATAAATGAAAATTTGAAATGATCCAATTGGTGTTTACTCAATTCTTTGTTGAATAATTTTAAATATTTTGTGGTTATTTTTTTCAAAAATAAAACGCCTTTCGATTAAATTTAATTTCACTATTTTTCCATTTCATTTGCCTTAACCCAAAATCGAAAGTGCGTGAAGAAGTAAATAGTGTACAGTGAAGTCTATAGGTCGGGTTGAAATGCTCACCTTACTAAAGAATTGAGTAAGGAAATAAAATCCAATGTTGAGGAGTGACAACAAGTGAGTTTCGACAACCAAATAACGGTAGAAGCTGTGAAAGTGATCTTCTCCTTTAGTGACCTCGGGATAAAAGTGAGGACGTCTTGAGGAAAATACGCTCAGAACAATAGGGTCGAAAGATGATAACAATGTAAAGAATTCTTTGTTACATTTATGTTTTTGACCGGAAAGATGTTTCTAACCATTTTTGGCTTTTTTAGGTTTGAGATTTGAATCAAAAAACTTGTTATTTAAAATACCCGACGTTTCGACGACAGACAGACAGACAGACAGACAGACAGACAGACAGACAGACAGACAGACAGACAGACAGACAGACAGACAGACAGACAGACAGACAGACAGACAGACAGACAGACAGACAGACAGACAGACAGACAGACAGACAGACAGACAGACAGACAGACAGACAGACAGACAGACAGACAGACAGACAGACAGACAGACAGACAGACAGACAGACAGACAGACAGACAGACAGACAGACAGACAGACAGACAGACAGACAGACAGACAGACAGACAGACAGACAGACAGACAGACAGACAGACAGACAGACAGACAGACAGACAGACAGACAGACAGACAGACAGACAGACAGACAGACAGACAGACAGACAGACAGACAGACAGACAGACAGACAGACAGACAGACAGACAGACAGACAGACAGACAGACAGACAGACAGACAGACAGACAGACAGACAGACAGACAGACAGACAGACAGACAGACAGACAGACAGACAGACAGACAGACAGACAGACAGACAGACAGACAGACAGACAGACAGACAGACAGACAGACAGACAGACAGACAGACAGACAGACAGACAGACAGACAGACAGACAGACAGACAGACAGACAGACAGACAGACAGACAGACAGACAGACAGACAGACAGACAGACAGACAGACAGACAGACAGACAGACAGACAGACAGACAGACAGACAGACAGACAGACAGACAGACAGACAGACAGACAGACAGACAGACAGACAGACAGACAGACAGACAGACAGACAGACAGACAGACAGACAGACAGACAGACAGACAGACAGACAGACAGACAGACAGACAGACAGACAGACAGACAGACAGACAGACAGACAGACAGACAGACAGACAGACAGACAGACAGACAGACAGACAGACAGACAGACAGACAGACAGACAGACAGACAGACAGACAGACAGACAGACAGACAGACAGACAGACAGACAGACAGACAGACAGACAGACAGACAGACAGACAGACAGACAGACAGACAGACAGACAGACAGACAGACAGACAGACAGACAGACAGACAGACAGACAGACAGACAGACAGACAGACAGACAGACAGACAGACAGACAGACAGACAGACAGACAGACAGACAGACAGACAGACAGACAGACAGACAGACAGACAGACAGACAGACAGACAGACAGACAGACAGACAGACAGACAGACAGACAGACAGACAGACAGACAGACAGACAGACAGACAGACAGACAGACAGACAGACAGACAGACAGACAGACAGACAGACAGACAGACAGACAGACAGACAGACAGACAGACAGACAGACAGACAGACAGACAGACAGACAGACAGACAGACAGACAGACAGACAGACAGACAGACAGACAGACAGACAGACAGACAGACAGACAGACAGACAGACAGACAGACAGACAGACAGACAGACAGACAGACAGACAGACAGACAGACAGACAGACAGACAGACAGACAGACAGACAGACAGACAGACAGACAGACAGACAGACAGACAGACAGACAGACAGACAGACAGACAGACAGACAGACAGACAGACAGACAGACAGACAGACAGACAGACAGACAGACAGACAGACAGACAGACAGACAGACAGACAGACAGACAGACAGACAGACAGACAGACAGACAGACAGACAGACAGACAGACAGACAGACAGACAGACAGACAGACAGACAGACAGACAGACAGACAGACAGACAGACAGACAGACAGACAGACAGACAGACAGACAGACAGACAGACAGACAGACAGACAGACAGACAGACAGACAGACAGACAGACAGACAGACAGACAGACAGACAGACAGACAGACAGACAGACAGACAGACAGACAGACAGACAGACAGACAGACAGACAGACAGACAGACAGACAGACAGACAGACAGACAGACAGACAGACAGACAGACAGACAGACAGACAGACAGACAGACAGACAGACAGACAGACAGACAGACAGACAGACAGACAGACAGACAGACAGACAGACAGACAGACAGACAGACAGACAGACAGACAGACAGACAGACAGACAGACAGACAGACAGACAGACAGACAGACAGACAGACAGACAGACAGACAGACAGACAGACAGACAGACAGACAGACAGACAGACAGACAGACAGACAGACAGACAGACAGACAGACAGACAGACAGACAGACAGACAGACAGACAGACAGACAGACAGACAGACAGACAGACAGACAGACAGACAGACAGACAGACAGACAGACAGACAGACAGACAGACAGACAGACAGACAGACAGACAGACAGACAGACAGACAGACAGACAGACAGACAGACAGACAGACAGACAGACAGACAGACAGACAGACAGACAGACAGACAGACAGACAGACAGACAGACAGACAGACAGACAGACAGACAGACAGACAGACAGACAGACAGACAGACAGACAGACAGACAGACAGACAGACAGACAGACAGACAGACAGACAGACAGACAGACAGACAGACAGACAGACAGACAGACAGACAGACAGACAGACAGACAGACAGACAGACAGACAGACAGACAGACAGACAGACAGACAGACAGACAGACAGACAGACAGACAGACAGACAGACAGACAGACAGACAGACAGACAGACAGACAGACAGACAGACAGACAGACAGACAGACAGACAGACAGACAGACAGACAGACAGACAGACAGACAGACAGACAGACAGACAGACAGACAGACAGACAGACAGACAGACAGACAGACAGACAGACAGACAGACAGACAGACAGACAGACAGACAGACAGACAGACAGACAGACAGACAGACAGACAGACAGACAGACAGACAGACAGACAGACAGACAGACAGACAGACAGACAGACAGACAGACAGACAGACAGACAGACAGACAGACAGACAGACAGACAGACAGACAGACAGACAGACAGACAGACAGACAGACAGACAGACAGACAGACAGACAGACAGACAGACAGACAGACAGACAGACAGACAGACAGACAGACAGACAGACAGACAGACAGACAGACAGACAGACAGACAGACAGACAGACAGACAGACAGACAGACAGACAGACAGACAGACAGACAGACAGACAGACAGACAGACAGACAGACAGACAGACAGACAGACAGACAGACAGACAGACAGACAGACAGACAGACAGACAGACAGACAGACAGACAGACAGACAGACAGACAGACAGACAGACAGACAGACAGACAGACAGACAGACAGACAGACAGACAGACAGACAGACAGACAATTTTCATATTAAGCTTAATATGAGCCTGGACTTACTCCTCAGTAGAGAAGAAGTTTGCTAGTCACCTTATATCCTCCCCCGGTAATTCTTTTTGGTGAGTGATTTTATATTGAAATTTTGAACGCTTTATATTCCTCCGCACCACGGATTTCTTCCCGGTGGTAAACGTCTGCGATTTTATACACCTCCCGTTCGCCGTTCACCGTTTAGTTTTTTTTGTCGTTTGTCTGCACCGTCCATCAAAAATGCAATTTTCATCAGTTGCCAAGTCATTCGCATTTTTCTGGCCGGATCAAAAGTGAAAAGACGAGCATAATACTGCCGAGGCGTGATTTTCGCAGGACACCTAATTGACGAGATCGCCGCAAGGATTAATGCACGCTTTCTCATGGCGGCCGCTCAAAAACGCTTTCACTTGAACATACTCTGGGCTTGAAGACGTCATTCCATTCAAGGAATGAAGAAGAAACTTCAAGAAAACAAACGAAAAAAAACCGCACTTCAATGGGGAAAACAAAAGTCCCAGTCTGGATAAAGTTTTTTTTTTGTTCATATCAGGTCAGTTTTTGCGGATTTACCGTTCGGGATTTTTGGCACCTTCAATTAGTGTTTTGCGGTCAACTTGCAAGTGATCAACCAACCCCTAGAAATGATGATGATGCCGCGCGAAATTGGCTCGAATTATCGGAGGCATTTTTGCGCTTTCTACGTCGTCGTCGGAGGTTTTGGGAGAAAGTGTTTTTAGTTTTAGCAGAGGCTTGGGAAAAAAATTGTTGAATGATGCATTTTGAAAGTTGTGGATAAAATAAAACTTATTTCTCAAAAATGAATCAACTGGATTGACACGAACTAAAACAAGGAACCATGTATTGAAGTTTAATTGGAGAGAATTTTAGAGAACTTTATTTTTATTTTACCCATCAAATGGGAATAAATTTGAACATACTTATAGTGGAATAAAGAGAAATTTTGAATGGGTTTGATGTAGCTCAGTTGGCAAGCCAGTTGCCTTCTGAGTCGATGTCTGCGTGTTCGAAACCAAGAGTAAACATCATACACAATTTTGTCGGATAAGTTTTTCAGTAACTGTCCGTAAACTGCAACGTTGATAAAAAAAAACTGGCGTGAATACCATTACGATGGTGAAACGACTATAATCGAAACAAAAAAAAATAGAAATATCAATTGATCAAATCGTTTACTCAAACTCGACAGATCAATTCTGATTAAATATTCATCTTCACAGTAGGGTAGAGTGTGGGATACTTGATTTCCTTTTCTTATTTTCACCATATCTTTTTGGAAAAATTTAGCAACTCGCCGTCTTTCACATTTTCTGACAGCTTGTAACTTCAAGTTCATATGCTTCAAAAATTAGAACGATACTTGAACCCGTTAATGAACAAGAAACATTTTCGTGGGAGTAAAAAAATTGCGATTTTTCTGAAGTTAGGAGAGACTTGATCTTATATTCAGGAAGCCCTAATCCTTGTATAAAAATCAAACAAAACCCCAAGATAGAATGTTAATTGACTATTTTGGTCATGTTTGTTCTCATTTCACAATTTATAGCAGACATAAGAAGAAAATTCTAGAACTTTGTATCAACGCTATTAACATTGCATACTTAAAGGCGCTATTTTTTTTACAATTAAGAGAAAATTAATTATTTTTGCTCATTTCTTCAGACAATTGTTTAATAAATATTAGTTTTTGGAAGGGGGATCAATTGTACCCATAATCAACATTTTAGAAAATATTTTCTGAAAAAAGTTGAGAGTTTTCCATTACTTTGAAAATATGGCATTATGAAGTTCATTTTACGCTCGAACGATTGATACATTGGAACAAATATTTTTTTTTCATAATTTTCCCATGTAAGGAACATTTTAAAGTGATGAAAAAAGATCTTCAAGTTACATTTTGTGAAGTTTTTCAAACAAAGTTCAATTACTCAAACAATTATTTTGTTAAAATTTTTTAAACTACAAGCATTGTTATTTTGCTCATTTTGGCACATTTTTCCAGAACATTTGATCTTTGTAAGACATTCCAGTTTCGAGATATAGCTAAGGAATCAAGTATCCCCAGGGATCAAGTATCCTCATTCTCCCCTACAGTTTGAGTTGAAAAATTCGTAGTTGAAATTAAAATCCAAAATGTTCTTCAAAAATATACGTTTGAACCACAAAAAAAAAAATTCCTAGATCAAGTCTCAATTTATTGTGCGCAATAAAAATTTTAAAAAGCAAGTGGCTTCAGCATATAAATTTTAAAAAAATTCGTAAGAAAATCTCAGTTTAAATTCCGAAAAGAAAATCATCATCGTAAAACATGATTCGAGTATTGGAATTCAGTGAAAGGAAA
The DNA here is from genome assembly GCF_029784155.1 of Uranotaenia lowii. Lineage (NCBI taxonomy): Eukaryota > Metazoa > Arthropoda > Insecta > Diptera > Culicidae > Uranotaenia > Uranotaenia lowii. Next base: position 393,302,818 of record NC_073692.1, read on the forward strand.
AAAACAGAAATATAACAGGATTATAGATAAATTGCTGGCTGGAATAAAAATGTGGAATAAGGAATAAATCTCATATTTGATGATATTTGATAAGTGCCTCATAAAAATTATGATTTGTAAATAAATTATTGCTTTGTCGAAAGTAATAAGGTTTAATCGTTACTTTTCCATTCTAACGTTTGCTTAACCCATATGAGGTCATTAGAACCAAAGCGATAAAATGCAAAAATGGTCAATTTAGAGTATTTAATGCATAACGATTTTTCATGTTTCAAGGTATATTTGTAAAAATTTTAATATTTATAAAATTTTCCTTCATACTATTCAGATCGAACAAAAGTTACAATTTTCTGGAAAAATGAAAAATTGTTATACAAAATCAAATTGTGTTGTGAATATTTTTTTATGCCTTTATAACGAAAATTTTTGAGCAAATTCAATAAAACCAATCATGAAGAGTTTTTTTTGGAAATATTTATTACGTATATAATCTGCTGATGAGTTTTTATAAAACAAATTTGAAAGATTTTTCTTTCCTTCAGTTTTGTCGAGTAATATCTGGTTTTCTACCAAATTTGCCCGGATTTTGCGAGGTTTTTAGATGAAAACAGTTAAGATTAAGATAATTCTAGCAACCTTACTCTTGATATCCCCAATGTATGTTTTCCCACCTAATTTTTTTGAACTTGTGAAAATTTGTGTATGTTTCTTTCTTTAGTTAACTAGGTATTTGAAGGAAAAGTCTCGAAAATATATGTTTCGGCAAACTTTGTTGAGCCTTTGAATTCTGCAATGATAATGTTCATGTAGATAAGCCGAAATCATGTAAATAATTATCTGAATTGGTACCGTAAAATGAGATGAATCGAGGCAGTTTTTTGATAAACTTTTATAATATGACTGTAATATAACGATTTACATCATTTTGAATGTGGACCAGTGCTTTTTTTCGCTTCGCAAATATTTTATAGCAATTTAAAACATTTTATTTTTGTATTATCAAATTTCTCGTATTACCCTTTTTCATCACCCAATTATATTCAAAAAAATGTTAATGGAAGTGGCTACCTCCAGGAGCGAAAATAATCGAAAAAGATTGATTTTCAGCGAAAAATTGAAGCAAATATCTATATAAACTGAAAAATTGTTTTTTTTTCGTTTTACATAATTTTTTTCCATTTTCAGAGGATCGTGGACACTGATATGATAAATTTCTAATAACCTCTAGATAAGTGCCCAAAGAAATTTTTGTTAAAATGTGTCGTCATCTTAAACAGTTTAAATCACTTCTCGGGTGAGTTTTCTTTACGTCGTCTGAAACATCTTAAGAATTCACAGAAAAATTATGCAACATTTATCTAAACTACATTTAAATTTGTATTTCACTTATAGAATATGTTGTCCAGACTGCAAATATTCTTAATGGAAAGTTTATGTGTTAATTCGTAATAAAACTGTTTGTTTACATTTTGTTTCAAACGACGTAATGAAAGCTCACGCGAGAATTGTCTTTGCCAAAACCTTGTCAGAAGTGTTCTTCATGGTATGCCAAATTTGCAGACATGGCACATCACTATTTGCAGTGTTTTTAAACAATACTTCTCATGATATGAAATTTCGCCATTTTTGGCTACAATTGTATATTTTTTAGTTTTTTTGGAGCAAATTTCCGTATTCCAGTCTGTTTTTCGATATCTGTTATGCATTTGCATAATTTTTTTTATTACCCTTTAACCTTTATTATATTTATCTAGAAATAAAAGCTTACGCACTGAACAAAGAAAATTTGAACACTAAAAAGGGTAACGGACCTATTTAGGACCGCTTTGGGCAGTGGCTATGCTCTTTTCTGAAATAAAAAAGTACATGTTACAAATTTTGGCTGCTTCATATCGTCGTTTGCTGCAATGAATCAAGACTTAATCCTAAAAACTCATTTCTTCGATATTTACTCTGGTTGGTATTTTGGACCACCAGGTTTTTATTTTGGACCACCACCCTCTGGACCTATTTTGGACCACCCTTAAACTAAATAAGCTTGATGCGCAATTATACGAATAATTCAGTGAATCTTTTCCTTTCTTATTCTTGTGGTCAAGTTATATTTGTTCACGTTAATTAATCCCTGAACTAGAGATGTACCGAATAGTGGTATTCGGCTAACTGCCGAATACCGAATATTGACCTTTCCAACTATTCGGCCAAACGAATATTCGGTTGAATATTCTATTGAGTTTTTAATAAAAAAAAACTTAAGCGATTTTTTCAATGCATTCTATTTCTTCCATATTAATACCCCTTAGTTTTAAGTCGACTATCTTCAACCAGATGATATTATCGGATGGTGTATTACAAGATATTTTTTTCAGATTCAGGTCTTTCAGATTTTTAGAATGTCAATAATAACAGAAAAGACATCAGATGACTCGTCGCTTCTAGGGCGTTTATCGCCAAAGAGATTGCGTTCATGTGAAATCTGGGATAAAACATGTCGAAACAGATGCCAAGCTATTTAAAAATGCTTCTCTGATGTTGAATAAGATGAAGGTCGAATTTGAGCAAGATATCTTCAAAATAGTTGTTGAAAAGATAGGTGATCTTTAACCTTTATTATACCATACTTTCAACCAAACGTATCCACAAGGTCAGACATTCACTAAAAAAAATTGAAAAAGGGCAAAATTTATGTATATTTTGAAATTTTTGAAACATCGTTATTGAACACAAAATCTATAAATTTTTTGATAGAAGAATCTGAGTTTTTATTTGATTTAGCAAATAACCTGGATTAACCCGAGCAAAACTCGAGAAGTTTTAAACAAAATCTGAATATCCCTGCTATAATTGACTTATCCGGATTCTTTACTTGATTTATGAGCATGCCGGAATATATCCAGAAAATCTGGAATAAACTATAATCAAATTATAAAGTGACACCGTTCAGCATGCAATGAAAGATACCCGGATACACCTTAGATGTTTTGCTGAAACCAATTTTTTTCCTTTTTTATAGGAATTTTACCCATTGAGGTTATTCTTCTTCATAACTACTGAGACCATAAGTTTTCAATAATTGTGTAGCTTTTGCAACATTACTTTTCAATATTTTATAAATCATCAAAAAAAAAAAAAAAATCAAGTCTGTAGTAGATATTCGGCACATTCGGCCTATTCGGCCGAATACTATTCGGTAAGCTATTCGGCTTAACGGTTTTTTGGCGGTATTCGGCGCCGAATATTCGGCGACCGAATATTCGGTACATCTCTACCCTGAACTAACTTTCTTAAATTTTTCCCAGCCTCTATTAAGGGGGGGGGGGGGGGGGGGTAGGGTCTAACGGGTAAAAAAAACACCATTTTTACGATTTTTTTCTAGAGCTATCGTTCAAACAAATGTTTTCAAATTTTTTGCATTATACAAAACATTGTTAGAAGAACATTTAGTAATTTTTTCGTAGAAAAATATTGAAAAATGAGCCGGTGACGGAGCACTTTCGAGGATGCCTTTTAAAAAACAGGATTTGCGGTGGACACTGTATCTCAGCACAGAATCATCTGAAGTCAAACAATCAGAGCAAAATATTTTTAATAGATGTTTTTCTGGACCCCAACGTTTTTATTCAACTTAAAAAATTTTTTATGAAATTTTTGTGGCTGTTTGAAGTAAAAACTACGATTCTTAACGAAAAAATCCGCCATTTTTTATCTGTAAAACCTTCCCAAAGTAAAAAAAACAAAAAAAGAAAAACGTTGGGGTCTGGTATTTTATATGTAGAAAATATGTTCCAAATTTGAAAAGAATCGGATAAGTAGTTTTCAAATGACGATGTCCACGGACTTTAAAAATGTGCTTTCGAGAAAAACGCGTTTGAAGTTTCTGCTCTTGTTTTCTTGCAGTATTAGATAGGAGGAGATAAAGGCCTATAATTTCTACAGTTTTACTTCAATTGACTTGAAAATTTGACACAACATTCTTGAAATGATTTACAATAAGAAAATAAAAAAATAAAAAAATCGATTTTTTGAAAGTGTTAGACCCTACCCCCCCCTTAAGGTACACTTGTTTGTTGAATATCTCCTACTACAACCATCTGTTTTTCTCCACAACTTCTTTTGCCTTAAAGCAGTAATTCGCTATAAAAACAGAGTGAAAACAGAAAAATTCCCCCGTTTTATAGTTTGTATCAAATGTTTTGAAAATTCCGACACTGCAATCTCGACGAAATTTGTTCTGCATCGTTAAATACTGGCCAGTTGGCTTATCTTTAAGATCAATTTTTAGAACGCAAATCTCCTTCAGGCGACCAAATGATAAGCTAAGAAAGTCTGACATCATTAACTCCGTGATATTAATTGATGCATTTTGACTTACAAAACCTTACAGAATTCGGTTTGGCTTCAGTTCTGTAGAATACACAGATTCAAAAAAGATAAAAATGTGCGAGATTTATGTCATCTTCTAAAAGTCAGATTTTTTTTTCGCTGAAAAATTCACAAAAGTTCAGACTTATCATTGAAACAAATTTTGTTCAGTTAAGAAAATTATCGTTTAAGTACATTCTTCAACAGTTTTTTTTTTCTAAAATTTCATAACCCCAGGGCTGGTAAACTAGATTTTAAGTACTTTCTGCTTGTAATTTTTACACATTTCAACCATTTTTTCTTAAGTTTTGACTCGTGTTAAAACTATCTCATATCTATAGTTGAATATATTATTTGTTAAAATTTGTCTACTATTAACTGAGATATTTCAACTGTTACAAATATTAAACTCAGTTATATATTTGCCGATATGTTGTCTTTTTTTCCCAACCCCTACCTTAGACGGGATTTATATTTCGTCACTTCTACCTAACCATTTATATTTTTTTCTCGAAAATCAACCCTATATGGTTGTAACTTTTAGACCAAACTATCAAAAATTTTTCATGAAGCATAAAAAAATAATGCACCAATTTTTTATTCAGTCATTATTTTTTATTACTTAACTTGGCAGGATCATTAAGTTAAGTAATAAAAAATAATGATTTAATTAAAAAATAGGTGCATGCCCCGTTTCTCATGTTTTTAAGCTTCTTTAAGCTGTAGTTTTGACAAATGCTTTTCAAACAGTTGCCAGTAAAGTAGATTGTGATATTAACGTGGTTTAAAACATAGTGAACAAAAAGAAAGTTAAAACAAGGATTGGCTTTGCTTTATGCCGATTGAAGTGAACCCCGTCTAAAGGCGGGTTTGGGCTTTAGCGAGTTGATTGAATAAAATAATGCCAGAAATCAAAATTTTATTTATTATAAGCGATTGAAATAGTGTGCATAATACTTTTCATATCGCCGTACAACGTTTTATTACGTTCATGAACATTTAACAGCTAGTTTAATACTCATGTTATGTTGGGTGGTCCAAAATAAGTCCCTAAGGTATTAAGTAGGACCTATTTTCGACATGGATCAAATTGCTATTAAAACAATTTTTTTTTGTTCTTTTGAGCTTGCAAACTAGTTTTCAAGTGTTTTATCATAGCTGTGAACATGTTTGTAGTTTTAAAATTCTTCCCAGCTAGGCAGAAAATTTCTTGGAAGTTGACTTCAATAATGGCACGCTTGCAATGGGCTTGATTTGGCCCAACTGTGAAAGATCAAAACTTCATTTTCAATTTTTTATCCCTTATCAGCATATTTAAATGGAATCTTAGATATGATTGGAACAATAAGAAATGTCTTTAACTATATTTGTTCAAAATTTTCATGAAAAAAAAAAGATTTATGAGAGGAAGATTGGAAAAAAGTTGCACGGTGGTCCAAAATATATACTTGTTCCAAAATAAGTCCATTTTCCTATATTCATCGAATTTTTACTCACAGTAACCTTAAAACAAACGGTTAAAGAATCTTTTTTTTAGTTTGTGATCTTGAGTTTAAAATCAGAAATGGATTTTCACAAAACTCCTTAATTATTTTTCATTTTCTCTGTTTTGGATCTGAGATCATATTTTTCTCGAGTCTAAAATTTATATTTTCCAAGCTTCTTGAGTTCAGTAATGTTATTGAAAAAAATATCTGTTTCTGACTTCTGATACTGAGTGTTGGATCAAATTTTGGGGTTAAGTTTTTCAAAGTTAACATTATTAATATCCTTGATTTCGTTTAGTTTTAAAGCCTCTACGCATAAAAGAAAGAAGTGGAGATAATCTAACGTTTTCGAATTTTTCAACTGGTTTTTACATTGTAGAAATTATCAATTTACTTTTGTCTTATAGCAATGAGTTGAAAACCAGACATTTCCTTGGATGGATTATTTCATTGTTATGTATCTGTTCAGTTATTTTGGATGTGTTAAAACTTTCACAAAAATATCGTAGAATATTATTTTCCATGAGTAATATGACATCCTTCAATATTTATGGCCGGAAAACTAGCAAAAAAATAACGGGGTAATAGTTATAGAAAATATTTTTGCACGTATCCGGGCCAGGCCATTTTGGGCTATTTTACCTCAATACCCAACAATATCCGGGTATTCGATTTAAAAATTTTCAATCCAAAATCAGGAAAATACCAAGTAAATTTGGGCTAAGTTCCGAAATTTCTCAACAAAAAAGTATGAAAACTTCATTCTTGGGTCACGTCTATTAACATTTACACTATGAAGGCCATAATTAGCCACTTTAAATTGTATATTGTTTCTCTGATTGCAAAACTGTAAAATATGTAACTGAACTCATCCAAGCTTAGGAGATATAACCAGTTCAAAATGACTATTTTTGTTAAGTATTTTTGAGATATCTCGTTTTAACTTCAAAATTTTAAACAGTATATTCAGCAAAAGTGTGCAACTTTACTGTCTCCAAAACTCTCTAGAAAATATTTTATATGAAAAAAAAACTCGCAAAACAGTTAAGTTGAAAAAACTAAAAAATTATGATGTTTTTTTTTAATTTTCATAACTTTGAAACGATTGTTGAAACAATAATGACTTCTTCGGCAAAGTAACTAGAATTGATACGAGCTTAAAACTTTTCTTAGGCAATATTGCTCTAATATTCAAAAAGTTAGTTTTTATAACTCACTGCTAGGTGGATCAATCAATTTAAAAAAAACTGATTTTATTGCCCTTGTTATGTAGGTCATTTTACCCCTTTGTGCACCGGTACAATATGAACAGGCATTTGAAGACCTTTAGCTGCACTTTGAAAAATTGATATATTTAAAATGAGGAATGGCGATGGAATATTCATTTTTAGTTACTTTCCAGTAATTTTAAATTGATAAAAGACTGTATCTTTTAAAAAATAAGTAACAGTAGTTTTTCGATTTTATCTCTGTTTGATTACATAATACTCGTTAAGTTCACGCTTGATTTGATCACGGTTATTGTTTCGATTTCATCGCGTTGTTTTTGGAAATCATTTAGAAATCATTTGCCATTTTTCCATTTTTATTTCAAGTTTCGCCAAGTTCACGGTTTTTCCATTATAACGGTGAATTAAGCGTGATAAAATCGAAAAACTACTAATTATTCTAATTATTAATACCTCTGTTGATCCCACAGATTTTGGTTAAAATAAAATATTGCCCTTATAGGCAATCATTTGAAGACCGATATTTTCGTCCACCCTACAGATTTGACCCCTCATAAATTACGTTCATCTTGATTCTAACATTTCTTTGATAAAGAACCAGTTTAAACACAGAAGAATAATTTTCAATGGTTTGTTATGATAATGATTTTCGATAGAAATCATCTGACTTACATCGTGACAGCTTATTTTCGGAGTAACCCATCCGTTAGAGTAATGTTCTAATTAATCTGACCCAAACTATCCACAAGCTCGTTCGAGTGCTGTTTGCGTTCCACTTAGTTTTCTCCTCCTTCAACATAAAGAAGAAGAAGTATAAATTTAGCCCTCAGTTGAGCCAACATGCACTTCCCATTCCGAAAATTCAATCAGCAAACCTCAATCTTCGCCAGTTATTTACCCCTGCGCGCAGCCGAAACCAAAACGGAAAAAAAATCCGAAAAGCACTGAACGGGTTTATCCACTCACACGCCATCCCACTGCCATAAACATAATCATAATCATAAATACACACAGAATTATGGCTTATCTCGTTTAAAACAAATAGATTACCCATTCCATTTAGGAGCCATTTTCGGAATAAGGGGGAGTTGCGACCGTTTTTTTTTTGCTTCTCTATTTGCTTTCTTGGCTCTTCAGCGATATGAATCAGAAAACCGAGGCGAGGGCCCTTTCGATGTGGACTGCAATTTATCTATCTGTATCTATCTATCCATCTACGGAGAGCAGCAGCGGCAGCACTTTGGGTCTCCTCTGCTTCTGATCCAATTCTTCATACCCAAATAGAAGAAGTTAGAAAAAATGAATCCATTCGATGTTGGTTTTCTATGCTTTTAACAATTTATGACCTCAAGCAAGCTTACCGGGACCAAGCTAGAACCCCCTCAAAAACCGTTTGACCTGCCGAATGGTTAAGTTTTAGGTTCCTACAAACGACCAGACAATGTGTAAATGACTTAATGGTCACCTTTGGCCACTTTTGGATCGGGATAGGAGTTTCCACCACGTTTATTTTCAGATGTCTACGATCTAACGATGATGGGTGCAAAAAGGGGGCGGAATGAATTAGCCAACAGTTTTAGATTTACAGCCCACGAAATTAAGACGTTCGTTGACTTAGAGAAAATGTCAGATTAGGCTTAGAACTATAATCACATACTTTAGGCTGTGATCCAGAAACATTCAAGTTTGATAAACCAACATTCCTGTTTAAATTATTTTTTTTTTTATTTTAAGTGTTTGCACTTCAATCAATAATAAGTAGTAGAAAATATCTTATAAATACTTTGTAAGTAACTTACAATTAAAATTAATTTTTGTAATAGTCGTTTGACGATTTCATTCCTCAACTGCCAGAAAACTTTCAAATATTTTTAATGTTGCAATGCAATCTAACAAAATTTGAAATTAGTTGATATTTCATTTTTTTTTTAACTTTAAAAATCATATAAAAATGGATTTCTGTCTGTATGTCTGTCTATTCTCTATAGACTCGGAAAGCGAGGGTACTGAAGGCCAAAGACGCCTGTACGTCTCGGTGGTCGAGTAGTTAGCGTGGTAAGACGGTAATCGCTGATCCACTGATGGCATGGGTTCGATTCCCATCTCGGTACTGGGTGTTAAATGTTAATATTAAGTTGTCCACGTCAATTATTCAGTCTGTAAAGCCTAAACCGGCTAAGACGGTGTATGTCTTTTCGAAGAAGGTTTCTATATGGTTTGAGACCCCTTTTTATCATAGGGAGCGGAGGAAGAAAAGAAAAGTTTCAATGTGTTTGGACCCTCTCTCCCCTTTCAGTGGGATTAAAGGATGAGAGGGGGGGGGGGGATCTTTACAATTTTTGCATAATCGTGGAACTCATTGAGCAAATAGAACCTGATTTGGCATGTACGGGTAATTGGGTATGAGAAGTGTCTGTCTGATCCTTCCAATAAGGAAATGAGAAGAGGGGAGTAGGGCTTCCATATTTTCGAGCACATGAAAAAAAATTTGGCAAAAAGGGTATCAGGATACGATCAATGTTAATATACATCTTTGGTATGCCTTCATCTTCCAGATACAAAATGTAAAGGGGATTCTTCTTAAGTTTTTACAACACTCGAAAACTACTCAAGCAAATGGAACCACATTTGGTATGGGAGAGTATTTGAATACGAGAAATGTTCCGTGATTTTTGAGACCCCATCATTCTTATATGAGAACATACGAAGGGAGAAGTGAGGCTCCCTTACGAATATTATTGAATAGCTCGAAAACTATTCGAGCGAATAGAATAAAATTCGGCATGGAAGGGTGTGAGTGAGTACGAAAAAGGTTCCAATTGATGTTTGGTATCATTTCCTCCTCCCTGTGGGAAGCAAAAAAAGGGGTTCTCTTTTTTTTGCTTCGCTTAGGAACTAATAAAGCAAATGGGACCAAATATGTTATATATGATTATTAGAGAACGCTCCATTCTTTCATTGGGGATATAGAACATCACAAGGGGGGCTCCCACACTGATTTTTTACAACAACTTAAGGACTATTAATATAGGGATACTGTAGTAAAGCTAAAGAACTTTTCAACCAAAGGAACCAAATTTGATATGAGAGAGGTTTGGGTACAAAAAGAAGGTAGGTTATTTTATCCAAATTGGTGTGGAGGGGGCTGTGGGTAGGGTATTATTATAGGAAACGCCTAACTCTTTCAAGCAGTTAGCGAGGAGAAAATAAGAGGGTGAGGGGACTTCAATATATTTTTTTTTGGAATATATCGAGTGCTTATCAAACATATGGGACAATGTTTTATAAGGGAGTTTGTATGCAAACGAATATATCAAACAAGAATGGAGCGATATAACTACATCACTAGAATTGGTATGAAATTTCCGTTTTGGTGGATGAAATTTTATTACAAAATTCGAGAGTTTATATAACCAAAACCCAATACAAAGCTGAATGTGTTAGAAAATCTGAAAAAAATATCAAGTGAAAAATAAAAAAAAAAGCTAATTTAGACAATTGTTCATAAATTCTATGTTTTGGCTAATATAAAGTGAAAAAAATGTGCCAAATTACATCAAAATTTCAGTCTTTTATTTTTTAATCATCTGGTGTGACTTAAACAATAGTACGGATTTATTCATTTTTTGTGGCCATGATCTAAAAAAAATTATCAAAAAATAATATCCTTTTGAACAAATTGATAAAATTGTCAATGTTGACAATGTTGACAAAATCGACAAAATTGATTAAACTGAAAAAAGGGTCCAAATTGACTTAATTGACAAAATTGATTCCTATAATAGGAAAACTTACAAAATCGACAAAATTGACAGAAATTTACCAAATTGATAAAGTGACAAAATTGACAAAATTTACAAAACTTACAAAATTGACAAAATTGACAAAATTGACAAAATTGACAAAATTGACAAAATTGACAAAATTGACAAAATTGACAAAATTGACAAAATTGACAAAATTGACAAAATTGACAAAATTGACAAAATTGACAAAATTGACAAAATTGACAAAATTGACAAAATTGACAAAATTGACAAAATTGACAAAATTGACAAAATTGACAAAATTGACAAAATTGACAAAATTGACAAAATTGACAAAATTGACAAAATTGACAAAATTGACAAAATTGACAAAATTTACAAAATTGACAAAATTGACAAAATTGACAAAATTGACAAAATTGACAAAATTGACAAAATTGACAAAATTGACAAAATTGACAAAATTGACAAAATTGACAAAATTGACAAAATTGACAAAATTGACAAAATTGACAAAATTGACAAAATTGACAAAATTGACAAAATTGACAAAATTGACAAAATTGACAAAATTGACAAAATTGACAAAATTGACAAAATTGACAAAATTGACAAAATTGACAAAATTGACAAAATTGACAAAATTGACAAAATTGACAAAATTGACAAAATTGACAAAATTGACAAAATTGACAAAATTGACAAAATTGACAAAATTGACAAAATTGACAAAATTGACAAAATTGACAAAATTGACAAAATTGACAAAATTGACAAAATTGACAAAATTGACAAAATTGACAAAATTGACAAAATTGACAAAATTGACAAAATTGACAAAATTGACAAAATTGACAAAATTGACAAAATTGACAAAATTGACAAAATTGACAAAATTGACAAAATTGACAAAATTGACAAAATTGACAAAATTGACAAAATTGACAAAATTGACAAAATTGACAAAATTGACAAAATTGACAAAATTGACAAAATTGACAAAATTGACAAAATTGACAAAATTGACAAAATTGACAAAATTGACAAAATTGACAAAATTGACAAAATTGACAAAATTGACAAAATTGACAAAATTGACAAAATTGACAAAATTGACAAAATTGACAAAATTGACAAAATTGACAAAATTGACAAAATTGACAAAATTGACCAAATTGACAAATTTGACAAAATTGACAAAATTGACAAAATTGACAAAATTGACAAAATTGACAAAATTGACAAAATTGACAAAATTGACAAAATTGACAAAATTGACAAAATTGACAAAATTGACAAAATTGACAAAATTGACAAAATTGACAAAATTGACAAAATTGACAAAATTGACAAAATTGACAAAATTGACAAAATTGACAAAATTGACAAAATTGACAAAATTGACAAAATTGACAAAATTGACAAAATTGACAAAATTGACAAAATTGACAAAATTGACAAAATTGACAAAATTGACAAAATTGACAAAATTGACAAAATTGACAAAATTGACAAAATTGACAAAATTGACAAAATTGACAAAATTGACAAAATTGACAAAATTGACAAAATTGACAAAATTGACAAAATTGACAAAATTGACAAAATTGACAAAATTGACAAAATTGACAAAATTGACAAAATTGACAAAATTGACAAAATTGACAAAATTGACAAAATTGACAAAATTGACAAAATTGACAAAATTGACAAAATTGACAAAATTGACAAAATTGACAAAATTGACAAAATTGACAAAATTGACAAAATTGACAAAATTGACAAAATTGACAAAATTGACAAAATTGACAAAATTGACAAAATTGACAAAATTGACAAAATTGACAAAATTGACAAAATTGACAAAATTGACAAAATTGACAAAATTGACAAAATTGACAAAATTGACAAAATTGACAAAATTGACAAAATTGACAAAATTGACAAAATTGACAAAATTGACAAAATTGACAAAATTGACAAAATTGACAAAATTGACAAAATTGACAAAATTGACAAAATTGACAAAATTGACAAAATTGACAAAATTGACAAAATTGACAAAATTGACAAAATTGACAAAATTGACAAAATTGACAAAATTGACAAAATTGACAAAATTGACAAAATTGACAAAATTGACAAAATTGACAAAACTGACAAAATTGACAAAATTGACAAAATTGACAAAATTGACAAAATTGACAAAATTGACAAAATTGACAAAATTGACAAAATTGACAAAATTGACAAAATTGACAAAATTGACAAAATTGACAAAATTGACAAAATTGACAAAATTGACAAAATTGACAAAATTGACAAAATTGACAAAATTGACAAAATTGACAAAATTGACAAAATTGACAAAATTGACAAAATTGACAAAATTGACAAAATTGACAAAATTGACAAAATTGACAAAATTGACAAAATTGACAAAATTGACAAAATTGACAAAATTGACAAAATTACAAAATTGACAAAATTGACAAAATTGACAAAATTGACAAAATTGACAAAATTGACAAAATTGACAAAATTGACAAAATTGACAAAATTGACAAAATTGACAAAATTGACAAAATTGACAAAATTAACAAAATTGACAAAATTGACAAAATTGACAAAATTGACAAAATTGACAAAATTGACAAAATTGACAAAATTGACAAAATTGACAAAATTGACACAATTGACAAAATTGACAAAATTGACAAAATTGACAAAATTGACAAAATTGACAAAATTGACAAAATTGACAAAATTGACAAAATTGACAAAATTGACAAAATTGACAAAATTGACAAAATTGACAAAATTGACAAAATTGACAAAATTGACAAAATTGACAAAATTGACAAAATTGACAAAATTGACAAAATTGACAAAATTGACAAAATTGACAAAATTGACAAAATTGACAAAATTGACAAAATTGACAAAATTGACATAATTGACAAAATTGACAAAATTGACAAAATTGAAAAAATTGACAAAATTGACAAAATTGACAAAATTGACAAAATTGGCAAAATTGACAAAAACGACAATGACATGAAATACAAAAATTATAAAAATGACAAAATATATTGACAAAATTTACTTTACATATTGACAAAATTGGTGAAACAAATGATAATCCAATTTAACCAAAACTAACCAAAATTGTTCTATTCGACCATTTTGTCCAAATAGACAAAGTTTACAAAATAGGAAAAGAAAACCACAAACTTGACTTGATTCTCTTTATGACAAAATCGAAAAATAACCAATTTGACAAAATTGCAAAATTGACAAAATTAAGTCAATTGACAAGTTGACATAATTTTCAAAATTGATTTAATTGACAAAATTAACGAAATTTGTCAAAACTGGCGAAATGGAGCAAATTGACTAAATTAACAAAAATGGCAGAATGATAATATTGAAATTATTGGCATTTCAAAGTTGTCAAAATGTTTAATATCTATAGTTAATTCGATCAATTGTTGCAACCTACGTTAAAGCATCTTTTTTTACTATAGGAGTTGTGATTTTACTTAATTATTGTTTCAATATACTTACTTCCTTCACTTGAGAGATTGAATTATTTGAAACACATGGCTATGCATCTTTTATTAAATTGCATTCTTAACTTTTAGATTCCTTCTATTTTATAGATGTTAGACCATAATGTCATAGAATCGGGAACATACATGATATTCCAGAGTTCATTCATTCAAAAGTTTCCAGAAAGTTGTAAATAATGTTGTTCATATAAAAATTTGAATTTACAAATCTCATTTGTTTATTATTTTGTGTCATGTGTATCCAAACATAATTTACTGGCTGTAAGAAAGGCTACAATCCACTGTCAAATGTTTCAATTCGGGTTTTTTACAGTGTAAAGTAGGTACTTAAACCTTCATTTCATAGAGAAACAAATTTGCAACAATTCATTAAAACTGTTTTAAATTACGCACAAAGCTAAACCGACAACTGAATGGCAATCATATTTCTAACTTCAAGATCACAAGACTTACTTATCGTATATTTTCATGTATATTTCCCGATTAAAGAGCTATCGTCGTGATAAATGTATTATTTTAGAAAATGTTTAAGATGAATAAGCCTCTGACTGAAAAAAATTCTCACAAGTGCTGAAATATTGGGAATGCAATTACAAACTCTTTTGGTTAGATCATGTACCATTCGTTTTATAAAATTATAAATTTGCAACAATCATGAGAAAAACTTTAAAATCTCACAAAAATAAACAAAATCCACTTTACTTGATATTGCAATATTTATTTCATCTACAAGGTCACATTTCATACAATTTTTTTACTTTTGAGTAGTTAAGATCAGGCTTGGCAAAACTCATCGTCATGAGGCGTGAAGCTGTGACTGTGAAGCCTCTTGGTCCGTCAAACTCAATTGACTGTTCCTTAACGACCAGTCACTTCGTTTGCCAGTCATTCAACCCCCAGTCGTTTGAAGCTGAAAAAAATTCATAGTCAGCATTTACCAATCGCATTCGAACGAGTCGTCGACCGAGCTGAAGATCGAAAAAGAAACGCATTTATTATTATTGTTGCTCCTGCCAGCAAGCCGAAGACGACCGAAAAGGAACAAGAAAAGCATTTATTATTATTGTTGCTCCTGCCAGCAAGCTCGTTTTCAGTTTTTTATTGCTATTGTTGCTCTCTGCCAGCAAGTCGTTCAATTAGTTGTACCTGCCGTCAGCAGCCGATCGAAGTGTGATGAGATTTGCCAGTCACTCTCAGGAGAAATGTTGACCATGTGTAAGAGCTTCGCCAGTCGATGATGGAGAAATGTTGATTGTTGTCGTGCTTTATCCGTCATGCGAAAAGTGAGGCTCCGTCAATTGAGAACGGTGCCAGTCGTTTGATGAAACAAAACTAGTCGGGTCAAGCGTGACGGGCGAAATTTACCAACACTGGTTAAGATATTAAATAACAATTAGAACCTGTAACTAAACGAATGAAACCCTTGATTTGGCCTTTGAAAAGATTATCTTGACTTGAAAAAATATTTTCGCATTTTAAGTATAAGTTCTGTATATTATGTTTTAAGAATTTATGTTTTCCTCGCGAATTTGATTGAGAAATCGCACATAGAGATGAGACAAAAATGACAGTTTCGAATATGTTTCAATCGTTAGCATAACAAATGTTACACGGGTAAAAACCATGGATATTATTTTATTTTATTTACATAGTATTCCGTCTCACGACATAACTTGACGAACATAATTCCTAAAATTCACTCGGTCCATGGCAACCGTTCTCCAATTCCTCGGGCACCCCACGTTCGCCAGATCACGCTCCACTTGGTCTAACCACCTCGCTCGTTGCGCCCCCGCTCGTCTTGTTCCTACCGGATTCGTAGCGAACACCTGTTTTGCAGGACAGTCGTCCGGCATTCTCGCAACATGTCCCGCCCGGCCAGCTTTCACCACCTTCTGGATACTGGGTTCGCCGTAGAGTCGCGCGAGCTCGTGGTTCATCCTTCGCCTCCACACTCCGTTCTCCTGTACGCCGCCAAAGATGGTTCTTAACACTCGTCGCTCGAATACCCCGAGTGTACGCAGGTCCTCCTCGAGCAATATCCATGTCTCGTGCCCGTAGAGAACAACCGGTCTAATAAGCGTCATATACAGGTTACACTTCGTGCGAGGGCAAAGTCTTCTCGACCGCAGTTGCTTGTGGAGTCCATAGTAGGCACGACTTCCGCTGATAATTCGCCTCCGGATCTCACGGCTGGTGTCATTGTCTGCGGTCACCAGTGAGCCGAGATAGACAAAGTCTTCGACTATCTCCAGCTCGTCGCCGTCGATCGTGACCTTGTTATTACTGGACAAGCGGGTTCGGTCGGTCTCGGATCCGCAGGCCAGCATGTACTTCGTCTTGGACGTATTAATCATCAACCCAATCCTTCCTGCTTCGCGTTTCAGTTTGCGGTAGATCTCCTCCACCGCCGCAGATGATCTGCCGACTATGTCAATGTCATCGGCAAAGCAGATAAGTTGACTGGATCTGTTGAAAATCGTGCCCCGCATTTCGCCCACCGCTCGTCGAATAACACCTTCTAGCGCCACGTTGAACATCATGCAGGATAGACCATCACCTTGTCGAAGCCCCCTGCGCGATTCGAATGAACTCGACAATTCACCCGAAATCCGCACACAGCACTGCGTTCCATCCATCGTCGCCTTGATCAGTCTGATTAGCTTCCCGGAAAAGCCGTTCTCGTCCATGATTTTCCATAGCTCGTTACGGTCGATCGTGTCGTATGCGGCTTTGAAGTCGATGAATAGATGATGCGTAGGGACTTGGTGTTCACGGCATTTTTGGAGGATTTGCCGTAATGTGAATATCTGGTCCGTCGTAGACCGTCCCTCCATGAAGCCGGCCTGATGACTTCCCACGAATCTGTTTGCTTGTGGCGTGAGGCGGCGGAGTAGGATTCGGGACAACACTTTGTAGGCGGCATTGAGGACAGTGATCGCTCGGTAGTTCTCACAGTCCAATTTGTCGCCCTTCTTGTAGATGGGGCATATTACCCCTTCCTTCCACTCCTCCGGTAGCTGTTCTATGTCCCAGATCCGGATTATCAACCGGTGTAGGCAATCGGCCAACCTGTCCGGGCCCATTTTGATGTGTTCAGCTGCGATGCCATCCTTCCCAGCCGACTTGTTTCTATTCAGCTGGCGAATGGCTTCCTTAACTTCACTCATCGTTGGGAGTGGCTCCTCTTCGTCGTTGGCTACGCCGGCGATGTACCTTCCCCCACCGTCTTGATCTCCTGCATGTGCGCCGTTCAGGTGTTCATCGAAGTGCTGCTTCCACCTTTTGATCACCTCACGATTGTCCGTCAGGATACCCCCGTCCTTATCCCGGCACATTTCGGCTTGCGGCACGAAGCCTTTGCGGGATGCGTTGAGTTTCTGATAGAACTTTCGTGTTTCTTGGGAACGATGCAGCTGCTCCAGCTCCTCGAGCTCCTCCTCCTCCAGGCGGCGCTTTTTCTCCTGGAAAAGTCGAACTCGCTGCCTCTTCCGCTGTCGGTGATTTTCCACATTTCGACGGGTGCCTATTTGCACTACTGCCGCCCGCGCGGCATTCTCTTCGTCCATCACCCTCCTACACTCCTCGTCGAACCAGTCGTTCCGTCGAGATCGCTCCACATAACCGATGACGTTCTCCGCAGCACTGTTGATGGCTGTTTTGATGGTATCCCAACAGTCCTCGAGAGGGGCTTCGTCAAGCTCGCCCTCTGCCGGCAGCGCTGCTTCGACCGATTGCGCGTAGTCTGCCGCGACCTCAGGTTGCTTCAGTCGCGCGATATTTAACCGAGGCGGGCGCCGGTTTCGCGTGTTGTTCACTACGGAGAGTTTTGGGCGCATCTTCACCATCACCAGATAATGGTCCGACTCGATGTTGGCGCCCCGACAGGATCTGACGTCGATGATGTCCGAGAAGTGCCGGCTGTCGATCAAAACGTGGTCGATCTGTGATTGAGTTTGGTACGGTGATCTCCAGGTGTACTTGTGTGGGAGGCGGTGCTGAAAAAAGGTACTACGTACGGCCATTCGTTTGGAGGCGGCGAAATCAATGAGTCTGAGGCCGTTTTCGTTGGTCAGCTGGTGCGCGCTGAACCTTCCAATTGTCGGTTTAAATTCCTCCTCCTGGCCGACCTGAGCATTGAAATCTCCGATGACGATCTTGATATCATGTTTTGGGCAACGGTCGTATTCACGCTCCAGCTGCGCGTAGAATTCGTCTTTGTCGTCACCGGTACTTCCGAGGTGAGGGCTGTGCACGTTGATGATGCTGATGTTGAAGAACCGGCCCTTGATTCTCAACCGGCACATTCGTGAGTTGATCGGCCACCACCCGATCACGCGCTTTTGCATCTTTCCCATCACTATAAAAGCTGTTCCAAGCTCTTGTGTGTTGCCGCAGCTCTGGTAGATGGCACGACCATCTGGATACGTTCGTACCGTGGAGCCCTTCCAGCATACCTCCTGCAGCGCTACGATGTCGAATTTGCGGCTCTTCAATTCGTTGGAGAGCACGTGGGTACTGCCCACAAAATTTAGAGATCGGCAGTTCCATGTTCCAAGTTTCCAATCGCTAGTCCCTTTTCGTCGCGTGGGTCTTTGCCGATTTCCATCCGAAATTTGTTGTTCGTTATTCGTTGCTTATGTTTTTTTAGTAGTCACAGGCTCGCAAGGCCCGCAGCTAACCCCACTATCTCGCAGGAGGACCGTCGTGATGTTGCTGTTTTGAGTCCCGAACACCACCAGGACGTTGTTGCACTCCGCACGCCGCCCCTAACATGGAGAACAGACGCGTACGAAGCCCCCTAACTCATTCTGCATGCGACCAAAGCATCCACCGGGGTTGGGTACCCGATCTCCGCTAAGGTTGCTCGCACCCCAGCTAGTACCACGGGGAGGTAGAGAATCGGAGTTGCAGACAAGAGGTGATATGACCACTACCCGAAGGTTGGGTGTATGGGGTCTCGAGTTGCACATTGTCTACTTCACTAGCCATGGATAAGGTATTCTATCAAATATTTTTTTTCTTTATTGAGTAGTATGATTTTTTTTGTTACAAGTGATTGAAAGAACTGCGCATATAGTTTCTTAAAAAAAATTATTTCTTATTTTTTTAATTGATTAATACTTCGCAACTATTGTTTTTGAAATGAAAGGTTCTAAAATCCAAGCGTTGTTGTCAGTCGCGAATGATTTAATCTTTTTTATAGTTGCATATCGCGCTACATAAATATAAATCCAAAGATTATTTTTAATTCTTTCACAAAATATGAGCATTAATAAACTAGTAAGTTTCAATGAACCTTATTTCTGAAAAAAAAATCAGGAAAATTAAATTTAGTTTATGGCGTATCAAGAAAAACGTCCTGAGCTTGATATTACCAAGAAAAAAACTGAAGTATTGCTTTGTTCAAGGTTTTGATCAGAAAAGTTGTTTTGGAAAGAAGCTCTAGCTTTCCATGTAGCACTTTCAAGCAAACGCCAGGAATATAAACTGTTCCAGGAATTAAAAACACAACTTATGTTACCGGTCATTTTGAATCAATTTTTTTTCGAATTCTACTGCAGCGTCCTTTTGTTTACACATTTCTGTACTCAAGAACATTCAGTTACAAATCCATATCAAGGAATGCCTCCAGAAGCGTTTATTGCCGATGATCAAGCAGCATGATGGACCGTCATATTTTAGCCCAATTTCGCATCATGTAATTGTGCTGACACACTTGGGTCGTCTGTGCCAAAGAAACACTAATCCGCCAAATTGGCCCGTGGCACGACCAATCCTGGCTGTTTGAGCTGATGTCATCGGAAAATTTAAAAAGGGTTGGCCAAAAGTGGTGAAAATGATGGGTAATGCAACTGTGCAGAAGCCTATGAGCAAGGCCGGATTAAGGGGGGGGGGGGGGCAAAAGGGGCAATTGCCCCGGGCCCCCCGGCTCAGGGGGGGCTCCCGAGGGAAAAAAAAGTTTTAACATTCCTTTAATCATACTACTGTGATTTCTACAAATCTATTAAAAACTAGAAAATCGGAATGACAATTTGAAATATAACAACTAAAAGGGCCCCCGGGAAATAGAGTTAGCCAGGGGACTGAGATAAACGGAGAATCATCGTTAGTGATCAAAAAAATTTTGCAGCCAATGATTGAATTTATTATAATTTGTTGCAATTTATTAGAGAGAATTAGAAGGTTTCAGTTAAAATGAGAGAAACCGGTGCTCAGAGAGAGTGAAAATGTGCTAATTGTTGCAAATTGTTACAATTTGTTAAGCAGTTGTGGAATTTTGATCATTACCATTCCAAATGCGAAGAATTCTCTCTCCACTGCAATCCCTTGGAGTTAGCAGTGAAGAAGTTTTCCTGCATTTTGCGAGCTAAGAATTTCGAAATCTCGGTATAGAATTTAAAAAATTTCAACTCAAAATCTGGACAAAAATAATGTGAACCGAATTCGAAACAAAAATAAAGAGGAATATGAGGCAAAACAACTCAAATTTTTATTTTTTATCGAAACATGTCAGTCGGGATATTCTGTACAGAACAGGAAAAATTAAGAAAAACATTTCCTCATTTTCATTGCATACACAAACGTCTTGCACAATGATAATGTTAATTATTATTTTAACTTTCCAAGTAATGCTTACTGCACTAAACTAGGAGCTAATTTCGCCAAAACTGGCTAACTGTGCTAAGAGAGAACAGAGAAACTTTATGATAAGCATTTCAGAATCTTACCCGCGCAGTATCCGGGGGAATACCGAGTATTGTTATTATAGCTTTTCACTTTTCGATCATTATTATTAAAATTTTCGTTGGTTTATAAATTCTCAACCCTTTTCCTTCCCAATTTTTTGAAAATAAAATCATAAAAAAAACTGTAGTTGTCTAAATTGGACCAATCAACAGTACAGAGTTTCTTTATTGAATTTCCATCCAAATTTCGGTCTTAAACTTGAAATTCGTATTGAAACATTTTCAACTGATATAACCAAAATTTTATCATCCACTGAAGTCAATATTCTGAAGTCAGCATATCATTTTCCAAATGATCATTCTCGAATTATTATAAAAATGATCTATAGTTAAGTTGCATATATCATTGAGTGATTCTCTTAACAAGTAGATTTCAATTTTTTCAATCTTATCTTTTTCTAGGTTCAATTTATTGAGATTTGTTTCTTCAGTTACTGAGGTTCAGTTTCATGGTTTTTCTGAATTTTGAGAACTCAGGATCTTTTTTAAGATACTTAACTCATTTGGATTCCTTATCTGACTTTTTCAATGATAGCTGATTCTGTGTTTTAAACATTTAATCTCTAATCTGAGTTGTTTTTTTCAATCGATCATTTTTGCACTTATACCTCCTTGGCTTTGAGGGCATCGAATGAAATTTTTACCACATTTAGAATAACAATTTGGTAACATTTTTTTATCTGATGAGAATCATATTCATTTCATTTCATGAAAACGTTTTTTTGTGTTCCAAAGATATAAAATTGAAATTCACATTTGGTGCAATTTCTGCTTTGGCTCTGAATGTAACTTTAAATTTCTTTTTTTTTTTATTTAATTCATATTTTGTTTCTCAAAACTTGATTTGAAATCACGATTTAGATTTGAGACACTGAATTTTGGTTCTAAATATAACCTGATTAAAAGTTTCGAATTCTCTAACTCTTGTATCTGTATCTCTATGGAATTTTAATTTAATTATTTTGTTTATTTTTTTTAAAATTTTGTATTCTATGTTTCAAATCTTCATGATACTTCCCAATTGTCATGAGGTAAATATTTCTCGATGAATCACAAAACAGATGATCAATGATGAAATGAAAATTATTTGAAATATCTGTTCGGTAATTTTTCTAAATCATAGAACTTTAGTTGGTGATAAGGATATTAAAAAAAAAGAGGATTAAATTGAGCATTTTGCAGCTCAAATCAATGCTTTCATTGTTTAAAAATGCTTAACTCTTCCTTCTGTGCAGACAACATGGCAATTTGAAGGCTGTAAACTGAGCTTATATCCGTTTTTTTACACGTTTAAAATGTTTTGTATTCTCTGGGATAGCATTTGAATAAAAATCGAATCATAGGGGCCCCCCGAGAAAATTTGCCCCGGGCCCCCCGATGGCTTAATCCGGCCCTGCCTATGAGTCATGTTCGAGGAAAAGTGCAAAGTCTGGCTTATGATCAAAGATTTTCATCAAATAAGAGTAAAGTGTTGGGTAGGTCACAAATAATGATACAGTGTGCCAAAAAAAAAAAATTAAAATAAATGAAATTTAACTAAATAATATTTTTTATTATTTTGAAAGTGTGCTTATAATTTCTAAAACAGTCTATAAGTTCTTCAGTAGGTGGTTTATAATCGCATTACTACTCCCAGATAAATTCTCAAACCTTACGGTGTCCATTTTTTCAACTGCCCTCTTCTCATCATTCCGCACTATTGAGATTTTTTAGAGAAAAAATAAAAAATCATGAAAAGAAAGGTTAAAAAAACACAGTGTACTGTTTAAGCAATCAGTAATATTGTTTTGTTGTTTTGAGAATTTATTGCATCTGAAAATAGTTATTTTTAAGTATTTGGTTAAAAATATTCCCGTTTAACAATTGAGCAACTTATTCCGCGTTTGTTCCTAACAAAACTGTTAGCAGAGTTGACGCTTGCAGTAAAACGGGGCTAGTGCGGTGTGCTGGTACTTTACAAACTGTTCTCATATCTTTTTACATGTTTTTCGTGACATGGCATCGACTCGGTTGGAAAATATCAACAATGATGTTGCAGCATAAAAATAAAGGTACAAGCCCAACGTCAAAGCGCCCTTAACCGAAGCATATGTATGTATGAACGAGAGTCGATGTCAGGCCCCAAATGCGGTTACTCAAAGCCATTTGACTTGCGATAGGAGGTGTTACCTGGAACATTCTGACTGTCAAACAAAACACGCGCCGAGCGACGACCAGCCAGATGTAAATGTGGTTTTTGTGGGGATTTGATGGGCAACATTTGCCATCATTCCGGGTGTATTTGAAAATGATGATTAATTAAATTTTATCATTTGTTTTATGTTGGATTCAACATCCCTTTTTTCAGTTATTTTTACATTTACATTTTACATTTTTAAAACTCAAACTCTAAACTGTATTCGACTTATGATTTTTCTTGAAAAAATATCTTGTCCGTTGAATTATCTACAAACTTAAATTTTATACCAAAACTGTTTTCCTATGTGCCGAGGGACAGTACTTGTTGATCGCTAGTATCATATTTATGACGCAACCGCAACTCCATGTGCCATATGACATTGTTGACAAAACAGTCAACAGATTGCACTCTGCCTCTGAAAGTGAAACTTTTGAACCGTAACACTAGCAAAAAAATTAGTATGTTTCCTATTCGGAAAAAAATACTGTCCCTTGCAGAACCCCGGTTAGTTCAATGGAAGAGAAGAAAAAACGGATTAGAGTAGATTATTTATGTGACTTGTGCATCACTTAAGGTTATTTTTTTTCTCACCCATAAATTCGCCAATAGTGGTCACCAATTGGCCCCGGGAGGAATGGTGTAGAGTCGAAAAAAACGACCGGCTAAGCGACCAAAACTGACATGGGACGTTTTGGGTTTTTTTTCCTACATAATTCTGTCTAGTCTGATGGTGGGCATCTTCTTGGGAAGGGTTGTTTGTATGGTTGTAAATCATGCTGCCCGGTTCGATGCGTCGATCTAGAAAAAAAAACAGAAGAAGCGTCCCCTTATCGAATAGTTCAACTGGAACTATTCACAAAACATTAACCAATATAGGGGAGAGTGGGGATACTTGATCCCCTTTTCTTATTTTCACCATATCTTTTTGGAAAAATTTATCAACTCGCCATCTTTGACATTTTCTGACAGCTTGTAACTTCAAGTTTCTATGCTCCAAAAATTAGAACGATTCTTGAACCCGTTGATGAACTAGAAGCATTTTCGTGGGAGTAAAAAAATTGCGATTTTTCTGAAGTTAGGGGAGACTTGATCCCCTATTGAAGGAGACTTGATCTTTTAATCAGCAAGCCCTAGTCCTTGTATGAAAATCAAACAAAACCCAAGATAGAATGCTAATTGACTATTTTGGTCATGTTTGTTCTCATTTCACAATTTATAGCAGCCATATGAAGAAAATTCTATAACTTTGTCTCAACGCTATTAACATTGCATACTTAAAGGCGCTATTTTTTATAATCAAGAGAAAATTGATTATTTTTGCTCTTTTTTTTCAGACAATTGTTTGATAAATATTAGTTTTTGGATAAATATTAGTAATTTCGTAATCACCAATCATAACGATCAATTCAGAAGAAGAATATGCCGTTTGGAAGGGGGATCAATTGTACCCATAATCAACATTTTAGAAAAAAAATTCTGAAAAAAGTTGAGAATTTTCCATTGCTTTGAAAATATGGCATTATGAAGTTCATTTTACGCTCGAATGATTGATACATTGGAACAAATATTTTTTTCATAATTTTCCCATGTAAGGACCATTTTAGAGTGATGAAAAAAGATCTTCAAGTTACATTTTGTGAAATTTTTCAAACAAAGTTCAATTACTCAAACAATTATTTTGTTAAAAAAATTTAAACTACAAGCATTGTTATTTTGCTCATTTTAGCACATTTTTCTAGAACATTTGATCTTTGTAAGACATTCCTGTTTCGAGATATAGCTAAGGAATCAAGTATCCCCAGGGATCAAGTATCCTCATTCTCCCCTACCGATGGCTCATAAAGGTCAACCAAAAATATTATCAAATTAAGCATTTTTCCCTTCGGTTGTAGAAAAGATTTTCAGCAAAACAAAAATTATATAAAAAAAAACAAACAACGCACTCGCGTTCTAGTTTGGTTTACTATCATTGTCATTTCGATGACAATAAAGTGCACGAAAGCTTATATGCAACAAAATTGCATACTATATCATTGCACAAAAACTTTTTATCAAGTAGTTTTATATCGAAAAAAAATCAGTAAAATCAAGAATACAAAAGATGAAATAACTCCCATCTTCCAAAATTTTTTTTTTAGTTTTGTAATCGTTCGGATATCGGATTTTTTTTCGTAATTTACATAAAATACTTCAAACTTTATATTGAAAGGGGGTGGTGACAAAAAAAGAAATTGATATTTGTTCCAGCCTTATTGTACTTATACTTATTTTTTGAAAATAATTTTACGGCCTTATCGGTGAATGTTATGTTCTCTTTTAGTGAGAACATTTCAAGAATTGAAAGTTATCGATGGATAGAAGAAGATGAGAAGAAAATTTTCTTCTAATATTCTTCTATCTATCTGTAACTTTCAATTCTTGAAATGTTCTCACTATGAGAACATAACATTCACCGATAAGGCCGTAAAAAATAATTTCAAAACAAAATTCACGGTGATTAATCTTAATTACTAAAATATTATACTTATACTTATACTTATACTTATACTTATACTTATACTTATACTTATACTTATACTTATACTTATACTTATACTTATACTTATACTTATACTTATACTTATACTTATACTTATACTTATACTTATACTTATACTTATACTTATACTTATACTTATACTTATACTTATACTTATACTTATACTTATACTTATACTTATACTTATACTTATACTTATACTTATACTTATACTTATACTTATACTTATACTTATACTTATACTTATACTTATACTTATACTTATACTTATACTTATACTTATACTTATACTTATACTTATACTTATACTTATACTTATACTTATACTTATACTTATACTTATACTTATACTTATACTTATACTTATACTTATACTTATACTTATACTTATACTTATACTTATACTTATACTTATACTTATACTTATACTTATACTTATACTTATACTTATACTTATACTTATACTTATACTTATACTTATACTTATACTTATACTTATACTTATACTTATACTTATACTTATACTTATACTTATACTTATACTTATACTTATACTTATACTTATACTTATACTTATACTTATACTTATACTTATACTTATACTTATACTTATACTTATACTTATACTTATACTTATACTTATACTTATACTTATACTTATACTTATACTTATACTTATACTTATACTTATACTTATACTTATACTTATACTTATACTTATACTTATACTTATACTTATACTTATACTTATACTTATACTTATACTTATACTTATACTTATACTTATACTTATACTTATACTTATACTTATACTTATACTTATACTTATACTTATACTTATACTTATACTTATACTTATACTTATACTTATACTTATACTTATACTTATACTTATACTTATACTTATACTTATACTTATACTTATACTTATACTTATACTTATACTTATACTTATACTTATACTTATACTTATACTTATACTTATACTTATACTTATACTTATACTTATACTTATACTTATACTTATACTTATACTTATACTTATACTTATACTTATACTTATACTTATACTTATACTTATACTTATACTTATACTTATACTTATACTTATACTTATACTTATACTTATACTTATACTTATACTTATACTTATACTTATACTTATACTTATACTTATACTTATACTTATACTTATACTTATACTTATACTTATACTTATACTTATACTTATACTTATACTTATACTTATACTTATACTTATACTTATACTTATACTTATACTTATACTTATACTTATACTTATACTTATACTTATACTTATACTTATACTTATACTTATACTTATACTTATACTTATACTTATACTTATACTTATACTTATACTTATACTTATACTTATACTTACACTTATACTTATACTTATACTTATACTTATACTTATACTTATACTTATACTTATACTTATACTTATACTTATACTTATACTTTTACTTTTACTTATACTTATACTTATACTTATACTTATACTTATACTTTTACTTTTACTTATACTTATACTTATACTTATACTTATACTTATACTCATACTACAATTCACTCGGCCCATGGAAACTGTTCTCTAATTACCAATTTACAACGCCACCGCCGTTGAATGTGGCCTGGAGGATGTCGTTGAAGTCTTCTAAGGCAGAGGTCATGAGTTCGTGTCTCGGTCATAGCATACATAGTACTTTTTCCGTTGGCTGTTGGTCTTTTTGTTTTTGTTGGTAACCACAGGTGGTAAATCCCGATTTACGGATTGTATTCCAAGGCACAGCGAGCCACCGCGTCCCTCCACTTTGCCACTCTGGGTCCATGGGTACAATGGGAAGACTCGAGATATATCCGTGTATACCCCCTACTTAATAAACTCCATCTGAGGCCGCAGACCTGGTTCCCACCTCGAACTCTTTAACACATAATTCTTCAATAGTGGGAGGTCTATTCGCGCTAGTGCGCTCAAAAGCAGTACTCATAAACGCAAAGCCTCTAATCCTTAGGGATCGACGTGCGAACGCTCTTCTAGCGAATTGGGAACCGAGATCTCCCCGAAGTGGCTCGAAATTCCTATACCAACATCTCCTCTTCGCGACGCTAGGCCTGTTATTATTATTTACATAGTATTCCGTCTCACGACAAAACTTGACGAACATAATTTCTAAAATTCACTCGGTTCATGGCAACCGTTCTCCAATTTCTCGGGCATCCCACGTTCGCCAGATCACGTTCCACTTGGTCTAACCATCTCGCTCGTTGCGCCCCCGCTCGTCTTGTTCCTACCGGATTCGTAGCGAACACCTGTTTTGCAGGACAGTCGTCCGGCATTCTCGCAACATGTCCCGCCCAGCGTATCCGGCTTGCCTTCACCACCTTCTGGATACTGCGTTCGCCGTAGAGTCGCGCGAGCTCGTGGTTCATCCTTCGCCTCCACACTCCGTTCTCCTGTACGCCGCCAAAGGGGGTTCTTGACACTCGTCGCTCAAACACTCGGAGTGTGCGCAGGTCCTTCTCGAGCAATATCCACGGCTCGTGCCCGTAGAGGGGAACCGGTCTAATGAGCGTCGTATACAGGTTACACATCGTGCGGACTAAGTCTTCTCAACCGCAGTTGCTTGTGAGGTCCATAGTAGGCACGACTTCCACTGATAATTCGCCGCCGGATCTCACGGCTGGTGCCATTTTCTGGGGTCACCAGTGAGCCGAGATAGACAAATTCTTCGACCATCTCCAGCTCGTGGCCGTTGATCGTGACCTTGTTATTGCTGGACAAGCGATTTCGGCGGTCTCGGACTCACAGGCAAGCAGTCTTGGACGTATTAATCATCAACCCAATCCTTCCTGCTTCGCAATTCGGGTTGTTTTTGATCTCCTCCACCTGCCGACTATATCAATGTCATCAGCAAAGCAGATATGTTGACTGGATCTGTTGAAAATCGTGCCCCGCATTTTGCCCATCACTCGTCGAATAACACCTTCTAGCGCCACGTTGAACATCATGCAGGATAGACCATCGCCGTGTCGAAGCCCCCTACGCGATTCGAATGAACTCGAAAATTCATCCGAAATCCGCACACAGCACTGCGTTCCATCCATCGTCGCCTTGGTCAGTCTGCGTAGGGACTTGACACGACATTTTTGAAAGATTTGCGTAGTGTGAAGATCTGGTCCGTCGTTGACTGTCCCTCCATGAAGC
Source organism: Uranotaenia lowii (assembly GCF_029784155.1). Classification (NCBI taxonomy): domain Eukaryota; kingdom Metazoa; phylum Arthropoda; class Insecta; order Diptera; family Culicidae; genus Uranotaenia; species Uranotaenia lowii. The sequence goes on from NC_073692.1 coordinate 393,331,934, forward strand.
CGGCCTGAAGACTTCTCACGAATCTGATTGCTTGTGACGTTAGGCGGCGGAGTAGGATTCGGGATAACATTTTGTAGGCGGCATTGAGGACAGTGATCACTCGGTAGTTCTCACAGATAAATTTGTCGCTCTTCTTGTAATGCGGGAATATTCCTCCTCCTTCCACTCCTCCGGTAGCTGTTCTGTGTTGAGACCCGGACCATCAACCAGTGTATGCAATCAACCAACTTTTCCGGGTCCATGTTGATGAGTTCATCGTTCTCAGTCGACTTCGACTTGTTGCTATTCAAACATCACTCATCATTAGGAGTAGCTTCACCTTGTCGTTGGCTTCGCCGATTATGAATCTTCCCCCTCCGTCTTAGTCTCCGGCATGTGCGTAATGCAGGTGTTCATCGAAGTGCTGCTTCCACCTTTTCGTCACCTCACGATTGTCCGTCAGGATGCCTCCGTCTTTGTCCCGGCTCATTTCGACTTGCGGAACGAAGCCTTTGCGGGATGCGTTGAGTTTCTGTTATATCTTTTGTGTTTTTTGGGAACGATGCAGCTGATCCAGCTTCTCGAGCTCTTCTTCTCCAGACGGCGCTTTTCTCCTGGAAAATTCGGACTCACTGCCTCTTCCGCTGTCGATGATTTTCCACGTTGCAACGGGTGCCTCTTTGCACTACTCTTCCACACTCCTCGTCGACCCAGTCGTTCCATCGTGTTTGTTCCACATGCCCGATGACGTTCTCCGCAGCGCTGTTGATGGCTGTCCTGATAGTATCCCAACGGTCCTCAAGAGGGGCTTCGTCCAGCTCGCTTCCTACCGACAGCGGTGCTTCGAGCAATTGTATTCTGCTGCAACCACAGGTTGCTTCAGTCGTTCGATGTCTAACCGAGGCAGTCGTCGGTTTAGTATATTGTTCACTACCGAGAGTTTTGAGCGCATCTTTACCATCACCTAATAGTGGTCTGATTCGATGTTGGCGAATAATTAGGATCTGACGTCGATGATGTCCGAGAAGTGCCGACTGTCCATCAAAATGTGGTCGATCTGTGATTGTGTTTGGTACGGTAACCTCCAAGTGTACTTTTGTGAGAGACTGTGCTAAAAAAAGGTACTACGTATGGCCTTTCTTTTGGAGGTGGCGAAATCTATAAGTCTGAGGCCGTTTTCGTTGGTCAGCTGGTGCGCGCAGAACCTCCCCATAGTCGGTTTGAGTTCCTTCTCCTGGCCAACCTGAGTGATTAAATCCCCGATGACGATCTTGATATCATGTTTTGGTTGGGTCGTATTCCCGTTCCAGCTGCGCGTAGAATTCGTCTTTGTCGTTACCGGTATTTCTAATATGAGGGCTGTGTACGTTAATGATGCTGATGTTGAAGAACCGACCCTTGACTTTCAACTGGCCCATTTGTGGGTCGATCAGCCACCAACCAATCACGTGCTTCTACATCTTTTCCATCACTATGAAAACTGTTCCTAGCTTGTGTGTGTTGGCGCAGCTCTGGTAGAGGGTATGACCATCTTGAAACGAACATACCGTGGATTCATTCAGGCATACCTCCCGCAGTGCTACCCGCAGTGCTACGTCGCCGATTTTGCTGCTCTTCAAATCATAGCAGAGCACGTGGGTAAGGCACATGAAATTTAGAGATCGAAAGTTCCATGTTCCAAGTCTCCTATTGCTAGTCCCTTTTGGTCGTTTTGGCCTTTGACAATTGCCATCCGAAATTTGTTGTTTATTGTTCGTTGCTTATATTTTTTGCAGTCACGGGCTAGTAAATCCCGCAGCTAACCTCACTATCTCGCAGGAGGACCGTCGTGATGTTGCTGTTTTCGGTCCACAACACCACCAGGACGTTGTTGCATTCCACGCGCAGCCCCTGACATGGAGAACAGACGCTTATGGAGCCCCCCATCTTAGTCAGGCTGGGTTGGGTACCCGATCTCCGCAAAGTTTGCTTGCACCCCAGCCAGCACCACGGGGAGGTAGAGAATCGGAGTTGTAAGATAAGAGGCGATATTACAACTACCCAAAGGCTGGGTGTATGGAGTTCGAGTTGCACATTATCTACCATTTGGCAGCCAGGCTACTTTCAGGTGTTGCGCAAACTTGTTTGGGAATAGTTGGGCCTAATGTACGATTGTACGATTATGGTTTGGAACATAAATCAAGTATAGATACCATGGACAAAAGAGTTCATCTAAAAATCTTAAAACATTTTTCATTATTCCTGGTCCTGGTGAGCATCCATGCCAAATCAACTCTCTGAGTCTTAAGACGGCTGAATCTTTAAAGGACAAACAAACAAACAAAATTTGAATGTTTTAAAGAACTAAGCACTGAAACTTTGAATCAAACCATTTTTGTAATCTAGTTTGAAACGTCACAGGAAACTAACAAACGATGCTGCTGTGGTCTGCAAAGTGCAGCTGAGTGAGCAATCCTATGTAGATACCCCTGCCTGCCTAGAACGAAATGGAAACCATGCGAAAGTGCCGGAAGTTGTTGAGGTTGTACAACATTTTTATAACTCTCACGAGAGGTGGACGGACAACAAAACTATTTCCATGCAGCAGCAGCACTTGCTCACTCGGGCTGATGCGAAGCTGTCGATGGGAAAATGTTATTTACATAATAATGCCTGCTGCACTCGAGAACATTTATGCATTACAGCTTTGTCAACAGGGCTCTCTAATGGCGCACCGATGGAGCACTTCCAGTGATGGCAACGATGTTTGGTTGCCGGAAAACTGGTACATTCGGTCGTTACAGGTGCCACTGAGCGGGTGTTTCCTTTAAAGGGGCTGTTAAAGTTTTAAAGCGTGGGATTTTACTTCAAGCTTTTACTGTCAGTTATGAAAGTTTATCGAAGCAAGGATTTTTTTTAAATTCATGTGACTTCTGATATAAATAGAATAAAAATAATTTCAATCATCTGGAACCACTTCACTCAACATTGCGTTCATACATCACCTTTTGCAGCACCCGAATATTCCACCCTAAACCGCTTGTTAACATATTCAACATTGAGCAACCGGAACTGGGACACGGAATATGTCATTCGTTCATGTCCTGGACCAGGTCATTAGAGGCTTTTGGGAACTAGCAGTGTGTAGTGACAACAGCATCGCTTAAGCTAAAACAATGTTTTTGTACGAACACACCACCTTGTTCTACCTTGTTGTTTGTCATTTTTCCACCGTTTGAGCACAATTGAGCAACATTTTCAATATATTCACTTGTGGGTTGAGCTATGGGGGAAGCAACAATGCTCCTGTCCTGTATTCAAATTAAGCTAAAAATAATAACAATATCCAAAGTTCACACTAAATAAGGAAATGGATTTCTAACATTATTTTCTTACTCATAATTTCCACACAAACTCACAAATAAACACAAATAAACTCAGAATTCACTGGACCAACAATTACAAATTTAGTATCTTTGAGCCACCGAAAGTGTTGAGTTCAATTTTGTAGAGTTTCATGATTATTTTTATATCATTTACGTTTGTTCCAAACTGCCTTAGTTTATCAATTACTAGCATTCGTAAATATAATGAAAGTGTTTTGTATGCTTTATAACCAAGAAAACTCGTTAAAAGTGTCAAAACATAGACTGATCAATGTTACTCAAAGCATCAAATTTTAAACAGAGAAGAAATCGATTTTTAAATGAAATTTATAGTAGTCTTATAAATTTCTGCAACTATGTTTTACGTTCATAGAGGTCCAGTACTTATTTTTAAAATTTGAAACATGGGGATTTTTTTTTATTATCTGACGGGTTTGCACCGAGGGTCTTCAGATTTTCCCCAAAATTGAAAATTTGGTTCATTTTTGCGACTTAAAAACACATGTTTTTTTTCGGATTTCTAAAATTTTTATTTTTTGAGTTAGCTTCGGTTAAATTTTTTTGTAAATAAAAAATAACCATTTTTCAAAGCTACATAACTCTGTTATTTTTCAACGGATATTATAAAATAGCACATCAAAATGCATTGAAATTTTATCAGCTTTCCAAATAAAATATTTGAAAAAAAATAAATAATTACCTTCAACATGAAAAGTTGTAAATAAACTTTAAATGGCGTCTAAAAGTACCGTCTGCACCACCGAGTATTTTGCAAAAAATACCATTGTATAGCTCGATTCATCATGCAACTTTCATTTGAAGACACCAAAGTGGGCCATCAACACCTTGAAGAGTTATGAAAGAAATAATGACAATAAATCTCTTTTTTTACATCGAAAACAAACAATGGTCGAACAACTGCACTCACATATTGAGGTAGCGCGCACTTCTAACAACATGGAAACAAAAGAACTTATCAAAGCAGGTAATAAGCACTATTTTTTCATCCTTTTCAGACTGATCCTACTCGCATAACAGTCCCATATGAATTTTCGTCATTTTAGGTCAACATAAGGCTTCAAAATAAAACAATAAAAAAAGAGGTTTTGTTCTACAAATTTCGAAAAAAAAAAAAATCAATTCGTGGCTGTCCTATAGGAAATACCTGAATAACAGTCCCATATGTGAAATACCACGGATTTGGTTACTTTTCAATGCTTCTTTCGGCAAATATTCTTTGGTTTATTGCTTTGAATCATTTAAACATTTTTTTAACTCACTTGATGTCGAATGATGCACAGTAGTTCTTGAAGGCAGGTCTGACTTTCTTAGGAATGACTTCCTGAGCGAAAAACTATCGGATGCTATCAAAAATCGTCAAAAGATTCAACCAACAATGTGGAATTCACGATATTTTTTTCCAAAAGTATGTTTTTTTTCTGGCAATTGCAGTTAGAAGTTTAAAATGATCAAATTTAAGTCCTAGAAAGTAGCTTGGTGAACAAAATATATTCTGTATGGGACTTTTATGCGAGTAGATTTGAAAAAGGTTTCAAATATGGTCGATTAACAGTCCCATAATAAATAAAAATTGTGCTCTCGACCTTACCAATAACCTAATTTCGAAAATTTCAGGTCTAACGATTTATTATGACAACCTAGAAATGATCTTCGTTTATGCTGGAAGTGATGGTCACAATTTAAAAATATATTCCAAAACAGAAAAAGCTGATTTCCTCGCTTGCTTGTTTTTGCATATGGGACTGTTTTGAAAGTAGGGGCGGTAGATTGTTGCAGCTTAACTGACTTCATGTTATATCCAAAAATCTAATAACGTATTCGTTTATACCCAGTTTTGCACCAGGTCACAACAAGTTATGCACATTGTACTGTCATTTTTAGAAGTTTATGCGCTAAGTTTTGCATCCGTAATTCCCCAGATTTGATTTAAAATGGGAGGTGGAACACTGAAGATTCGTGTGTGAGCGATCGAGGTAGTAAAACACTGACGACGAATTATGTTCTTTCTAGTACGGTAAACCTCAAAACTGGGCGAATGGAGAAAACGAATACGGGAAAAGTATCATATTTTCATCATTTTACAGCCTGGGCTGGCCATACTGAGCTCTTTGATTATTTCTACAACATTTGTGCCACTTTCTCATACTTTTTTGATCTACGGGAAAGGATTTTGGTGTCCAGTGCATAGCTCCCGATATAAAAACAATGTTAAGCACGTCTATATTTCATTTTTTTAATCACATTTTTGTGATTCCAAACACAGGGACTGAACCTTCTACTATTGGCATTGATTATACTTCACAATGATCTTTGATCGAAAAGTTAATAACTTATATAGTTTATGACCAGGTTGTAAAAGCAACATTCCCATTATTAGTTATATCACATTAACAATACGATACTAAGAATTTTGGTTAAAATTTATAGTCAGTTTTGCTGCAAACACTCTACAAAGCACGAAAAAGTAGTGTTTTTTAGGGGAACATGCCCTATTATGCCCCACCTAAGCGAATCACTGATTTTCTATGTATTCCACGTACAAATTGTGTTAAAAATGGGTGCAATCGTTGAAGAAAATTGTTTTCTACAAATGCCTATGATTTTTTATTACTCAAATTGCTATAGTTGCTTCAAAAACTTGATTTTTAAAAACCTTATTCAAAGCCACAGAACAAAACTGTGTTGCAAATACGCGCCGCCGTGTATTCAATACGCGCCTAGCAGCCGAACACACCCGAAAGCAGCCGAAGACCGAAAACACACCAATACTTACAGACACTTTGAATGAAAATAAAATCAAAATGAACTAATCAAAATTAAAAAAAAAAATAAAAGTAGATTTTTTTGGCTGAATTAACGCTCAAAATAAGGTTTTAGACTTTTTGTTCATTTTCAATGAAAATTGGCCTTTTTGAAAAATTAATGCTATTTTCAGCCTACTACGATTGGCGCGTTATAACGAGCGCATGGGCCGTGATAAAACATACCCATAAAAAGCATACCATAGCGAGTTCGGTATAATTTTTTAGCATTAAATCGTAGTTTAGATTCTCCTCTATCGATGTGTCAGAAAATATTGTGTTATTCGTTTTTCTCTGCTTGGTGACACCTTATTGGAAGTGTTTTAAAATTTAGATCGAAATGAAGAAAAGCCTAAATTGTGAAATTATCACGACACAGGAGCATTTTAAGGAAAAATTCATACTTGCCATGACCAATCACAGCATTTAGAACAAATTGGTAATATTTTGCAGGCTTAAAATGCTTCAGATTCTTCAAAACAAGGGTGGCGCGTATTAGCCACATGGGGCGTTATATGAACTTTTCCCCTACCTGCTATAGTAAGTTCTTTTGTTTCTATGTTGTTAGAAGTGCGCGCTACCTAAATATGTGAGTGCAGTTGTTCGACCATTGTTTGTTTTCGATGCAAAAAAAAAGAGATTTATTGTCATTATTTCTTTCATAACTCTTTAAGGTGATAATGGCCCACTTTGGTGTCTTCAGATGAAAGTTGCATCATGAATCGTGCTAAACAATGGTATTTTTTGCAAAATATTCGGTGGTGCAGACGGTACTTTTAGACGCCATTTAAAGTTTATTTACAACTTTTCATGTTGAAGGTAATTATTAAATTGTTTTCAAATATTTTATTTGGAAAGCTGATAAAATTTCAATGCATTTTGATGTGCTATTTTATAATATCCGTTGAAAAATCACAGAGTTATGTAGCTTTGAAAAATAGTTATTTTTTATTTACAAAAAAATTTAACCGAAGCTAACTCAAAAAATAAAAATGTTAGAAATCTGAAAAAATACATGTGTTTTTAAGTTGCAAAAATGAACCAAATTTTCAATTTTGTCAGATAATAAAAAAAAATCCCCACATGCCAAATTCCCCTTTACAATAAAAAAAATATTGGAAAATATAAAAAAAAAGTGATCAATCTTACCCCGGATTACGCTAATTCTAGTTAGTTGACTTGTAATTTTGATAAATTTATTTAAAAATTAGAGAAAAGTGTACTAAAAAATTTGGTGAAATTAATTGAAAAATAAAAATAAAGATAAAAACGACAAGTTTTGTTCCATGAAAGAAGTATTTGTATTCAATAAACACGTCCTACCATTATTATAACTTATTCATAGAACTTCATTAAAAACTCATGATAACTCATAATTAAATGATTGATTTGCTTGATTTCAGAATCTTGAATTCGAATCTTTTGTCTAATTTGGACTATAAAATTTTTTTTTTGGTGAGATGGAATTTTAAAATGTTTCAGTGTTAAGTGGAATCTATTATTGATAACTGATTATCTATTGAACCTACATTAAAGAAAATAATCTGATTCTTATTCCGATCGTTAAATTTCATTTAACCAAGGAATAATATTTTGATGATGAAGATTGCATGATCTCAAAAATTTAGATGCAACAGTTTTTTTTTTAATTTGAAAACCAAGATTAAGTATAAGCAGAGCCATAGGAAGAATCATCTCATGGGGGGAAGGGGGTTTAGAGACTATTTTTTTCTATGATATTGCAAACAATGCGTAAATTAAAAAAAAATTATCAACAAAATAATTTATATGATTTTGGTGATTTATACGATGTTTAATTACAGAGGTCATTTTTTCATATTGAATCCATACTTTTTTAAATGCGTCCCAAAACATTTGAAATGATAAGTTAAATTAGTATAATGCAGCATTAAGTACCAACATACAGAAATAACTATATTCGATGTTAAAATCTCTGAATTTACCAAGGTTTCAGTAGATTTGCCTTTTTTTATTTGAGCATATAAAAATGTGTTTTTTAATGAAACCTTCAATTACAAAAAAATTCTCATTAAATTCTCTAATTGAATAAACTAGGCCTGCGAAGATATCAACAATCGATGAATATAAATAAAATTATCAAAAGTGTTAGTAAAATATCCAAATTTTGGGATTGAAATCCGATTTTTGCAAATCCACATTAAAGATTTAGTTTGAAGTTTGACTTTCTTAAAAACGACCATTTTCAAAATATTCATCAATACACTGGGAGAATATGAAATAACCTGCAGTTTTTAACGTGAAGATCACATGTTTCTTCATCCGCAAACAATTTTCATTGAAATCATTAACATGATTTAAATCCTGCGGATGATTTTTTCAAAATATAAAATCAGGGTTTTCCTTAAAACTAACTTTAAAACAAAATACAATTTTTAAATGAAATAAGTCTGTGATTTGAATTCCTCCTAAAACTCATTTCCAATCTTATTCTAAATTTTGAATTTTAATTCTGCATCTAAATTCTGAACTGGCTATCAAATTTAAATTTTCAATCTGTTTCTGACTTTCAATACCTATTCTGAATCTTAATTTAAAATCCGAATTCAAATCATAAACCAACATATCAAATCTGTCTTTGAGCTTTTAGTTATGAATCAATAATTTTAATTTTGAAGTTTTTGTTTGCAATCTGAACACATTATTAAAATGTTTTTGATTCGATTTGTGAATCTGAGTTTTAATATGAGTTTTGAAGGATGGATCTGGTTTCAAGTTTTCATTTCTGATAAACCCGAGCATTTTGAAGCTTTGCTTTGTTTTAATTCTGCATAACAATTAAGTTACAGAACTAAGAACCTGAATCCGACCCAAAAACTCAGTTTTTGGGGCGTATTCATTTTTGTTAATTTTGTTAATTTATATGCATTTCGAAGTTCATGGATCAAATTTTGTATGAAATACAAAACCAATTTTGAACCAGAATTTGAAAACTGCTCTTTATTTAAAACTACTAATGATGATTCAAATTGAAAATCAAAAATACTAAGCAAGATACAGAATCCGAATCATAAAAACAGAAATATTGTTTTAATTTTGATTATACGGTAACAGAATTTCCGGATTTTTTTTTAATCCCATTAAAAATTTATTATTCAGAATTGAATTTCAATGAACAAATGTAAAATTTTTAAAAAACTGTAGAATACGCATTTCAGAATGTTCGGGTTTATCAGAACTTGCCCGGATATTCAGTAAAAAAAAATCTAGACTATTTGCAACATAACCTTATAGTTTTTGCTATAGAAGGACTACTAATAAAGGTTGCCGGATTGCCCGGTTTCATCCGGGTTTGCTTGGATATTTAATACAATATTTGGGAACAGTCTAGCCCGGCCTGGTTGTCCGAATTTCTTAGAAAAAAACGCGAATTTGGTCCGGATTTATTCACTGTATTTGGAAAATGATAAACAATAAAAATCAAATTGTGTTGTAATTTATTTTTATTTATGCCTCCAAAACGAAATATTTTGAACAAGTTTAACAAAAATTATAATGACAGTGTTTTTGAAAGCCTCAAATACGATTTAAAATCTGGCGATAAGTTTTGTTGAAAAAATTTTTTTTTCAAGATTTTTGTTGAGTAATTCCTGGTTCTTGATCAAATTGCCAGGATATTTCCGCGATTTATGGTCGTCAATTTTGAAATCAAATGCCTGGATTTTGCATGGTTTTTATGTAATTTGCCTGGATTTATCCGGCCCGGATACGTTCTGAAAAATTTCTGGCAACCTAAACAAAAATACTTTAGACAAACACCAAAAACATGTTTTTTCTTTCTCTAATAGTGATTGAATACAACAACAAATACAACATATATAAAAAAATTTAAAAAACTTTACATTAACAAAAAAATGAGAATTTCAAAAAATTAAAAAACAAATAAAAACCAAAGACTAGCAAATAAGAAAAAGAAACAAAAATTATGAACAAAACAAGAAAAGTGCAAAATCTATCAAAAACATGATAATAAAAATAACTTAAAATAATCGGAAATTTACTAAAAAACTACACTGATCATAACAAGACCCAATAGCTTTTTTGGAGTGGAAAGTGAAAAAAAAAAGAGAAATAAAGCCGTTCGATGTTGGCAACATAAAATGTTCGGGCGTGGTGCCAAAACCGAACGGGTTTTGTATTTAAAAAACAAGGCAAGAAAATCTAATAAAGTAATGGTAAGTTTAGATTTTTGGGTCCAAAAGTAATTTTTACCAAAAAAAAAAAATTAGAAGTGATTTTCCTCTATTTCTTACCTGGCATTCATTCGAATAATGTTTGGATTTTCTCAAATGTTTCCAGGATATTGCCCGGTATTTGCTCAGCCCGGATACCGTGCAAGAAAAATTATGGAATGCTTACTCTAGCAAAATTCTGAACCTGGCTTCAGATTTTGAGGTTTTGGTATCAGTTTTCAGTCAAGTTTGTTACTCTCGAATAACCTTACTCAATCATCAAAATATGATTGAGGATTAAAAATTTAAAAATTTGATGAATTAAAAAAAAAATTTATTCCATTTATGAAATTTGCTGAAACTTGCATACCCAGAAGATTTATGCTTTAAAAATTATTTAAAATTCTATTTGGTTTGAAACTTCATTAAAATTCAATAAATGAGGAATAGTAAACAAATAGGAAACTTCTATAACTGTTTCAGCAGAACTAAGAATTACTTGAAGACTTCAGGAAAGTTGAAATTCGATTTAAAACTTTTATTTCAAAATGTTATGTTTTTGTTTTAAACCTTTTTTGTTTTAAAGTTTCATAAAAAAAGTGCAGAAATTTTTAAAGTAATTTTTACCTTAATTTTCAAAAGTAATTTCAATAACAAAAGCAGATAGAAAATTGCATATTAAGATCCACTGTACTCGAACTAGTCAAAATTACTTTTTCAATTCGTTGCATCTCGGAAATTGTAAATTATGTGAAATTTGAAAATTTATAAAAACCATTTTGAATGTGATGTTCAGAATTGAGAAGAACAGGAAAAAAAATTATGTTATATGTTAACATAGTGTCGCTGTATCCCAAAACCGAAGTTTTCGTAAACATCAGTGACGGCGACGTTCGTCAAGTTATGTCATGAGACGGAATACTATGTAAATAAATAACAGTGACGGCGACACCACTGACGACATTTCATGTTGACCAGACATCTATCAAACATCTTCTAAGTGTCGCAACCAAACAAAAGAATGGGTTGTTGATTGTCGAGATGTTTGATTAATTTTTCATCAGCGCGATAACTTCGGAGTTCAACTGCATTGTAATGACGCGAATTTTTATAAATCAAAAGTTTTAGTTATAAAGTAGAGGATATTAGATTCAAGATTTGTTTTGCTAATCCTGTGGATCATCGGGAGAGGTCAACACCTGTCATATGGTGTTCAACTAGTCGTTGATTAAAATAAGTATTCGATGAACTAGTTTTGAAGTTGAATTGGTTCGTTTCAAACTCTGTTCTTGTTTAGAAACACTTCGTAATAAAAACCCATTCCAAAGACGAGGTAGGGTTTTTATATGTAGAGTTAAGAATTTAATACAAAATGTTAATTGGAATGCAATTAGAAATTAAAGTGAAAAAATGTCTCAAGCCTGGGGAGATTTAGCACTCAATTCCACCAGTGGCGAGCCTGCTTTGATTGTTCACACTTATTTTCAAACACAATTTCCTGATACTACGGTGAATATTTCTCTTGGAAAAAATCTCTATGAGAGAGGGAGGGGGTAACGCCTCCCCTACTTTCGCAAGACCTTGATTTTGTCCTAGATTAGTGAGTGTTCTTTCCAAAAGTTTATTGCTATATATCTACCAGAATTCAGCAGTTTTATAAGGATTTTCGTCCTTCCTCTCCCATTCAAACTTTTCAAATTCGATAGCATTGGTAGACCAAATTTCGATCGAAGCATTCAAACAACCATCGACATAAGGCGTGTTTACCAGGAAAACCGACTTGCTGCCCATAAATAATGTTATTTTGAATATAACCTTCACCATTCCTGGAAGCTATAATTTGCTGCTAAAGGGCGGTGGCCTCTGTTAGGTTTGTTTTAAGTTAAAAATATTGTTGTTCGATATGATAAAATATTTATTCCTCTCTTCCATCCATTTTTTTTTCTTCTCCCGTTCTCACCATCAACAAGACAAATGGTAATTAGCACTGATCATTCGGCCTTTTCCACCTTTCGGATTGCGGCGTGTAGCTGCAGTTTTTTTTTCTCACTCTCAAACTCAGACGACAGGTAACCAATATGTATAGGGAAAGGTGCACGCGGCTTAAATAAAATGCTGTTCACCAGTAGTCATAAATTACGCAAATGCGATAAATCTGCTCGAAAGATGGTCCCACTCGCAGGTTCCGTACTGAAACGATAGGAGGAAGAGGTTTGGAAAAAAGAAAAAAAATGAACAGCAAAGCGGAAACCCCTTTAACGAAGCGAAGAAACGAAACCCGGGTCCAAAAAACCGGTGGCGCTGAATTGCCGCCCGATGATAAATCTTGATACTATTATTACTTATTAATTTGCTTTGTTACCAGCAGCGGGGGCTCCCTCGCATAAAATATCGAAGGAAAGGGGCGGTGCATAATAAATGTTTCCTAAGATTGTGCAATTGGCTTACACCGTAGAGGAGCACGAATAAGTAACTGGTAGCTGAAGCATGTTCTAGTAAACAACCCCGAAGAAACATACGCGTAAAAACGCAATTAAACTTTTCCTAATTGCATATGAATATAAATGGCTGAATTTATGGATGTGTATAAATAAATAAATGTCAGTCGAAGAGCCGCAAATAAGCATAGAACGGGCGGGTTTCGCTCCTCAGGCCAATTGTAAAAGTTATTGGAAGACATTACGCGCTACAACGTTCTGGGTAATGTTCTAGGTTTATCGGTTTTCTCCTGAATGGGAGGAGGAACGAATGCCTATGGGCAAGGTTTGTAAATGTCAGATCAATGTTGTGATACATGATTCACTCATTTGTTCCCATGGTTAAAAGCCATTAGCCATAACAGTGCATTGTGTAGCACTTATTTAGTAGGACCATTCTATAGAGCCTTTTGAACAAACCACTCAAAACTCCAGTCACACAATTTTTATCCATTTTCGATCCCGCCGCAAATAGTAGATTATGCGTAAACAGGGCTAGAATGAGCATCTCAAAGAAGACCCTTGTTCAATCATTGAAATCATCTTACTCATCATATGATTTTCTTTAACGTGACGTGTTCATACACTGTAGAAGTCTATTTTCTTTCTTTATGTTAATTGAAAAAACATATTAAAGCATCTTAAAAAAGTGATTATAATATAAATAAGAGATTATAATGAAAATTATTATGAAAATAATTTGAGAAGTGTACAGAAACTCAAAAAATAAACACACCTCATATACCCATATAAAACTAATTCGCCCTTTCTACAGACTAATACTCGAGTTTTCTTGCGGTTCATTTGACATAAATTCGCTGCTTTTTTAGCTTATAAGGGTGTCTGATGTGCCCCACCTAGAGGTACCCGTTTCGCCCTTAGTAAAATAAGGTTAAAAACGCGTGTTTTGGGAGATGTTGAAAATAAGCATGTAGAATTTATTCAAAAACTTTTTATCATTTACCATATTTTGTTCAGCATGGGTCTTCTATAAAATTTCACAATATTGAATTGTTCTTACTAAAACCACATAACCTTCACTGTTAAGACCGGTTAGTTAATTTAAATACATTCCTTAACACCTTCGTCGCCACGCTCAATTTGGAAGTTTTATTAGCCGGGCCGAAAAACTCTCGGAGCGACAAAATAAAGAAGGAAACTGCCAGCCAAGGATGCCAACATTTGTTTTTAAAAATCAGGGAACTGGTGAAATTGAAATCAGGCTACGTAAAGTAATGGAAATTTTGCTCAAAGTGATGACCTTTTTTTGGTCGTCGTTCCACATTTTCGCTTTTTCACGTCAGCAATGGTACCTAATCCAGTTACTTACTATCCTTTTTTCATCACATTCACATAAATCAGGTATATTTTCAAAAATTAAGAAAATACAATGGCTTATCAGGTTATCAGGCTGAGCCTCGAAAAATCAGGCACATTGGCATCTCTGCTCCCAGCTTTGCAACGTGTGGCTAAACTAAACGGTTGACATGAGTAAGGGAGCGTCACACGTTTTTGATGTGATGGTGCCTCCCAGGAAATACACCCGTCACCCGAATATGGGTCCCATGGCGACGAACGTGTTAAAAAACAACAGAAGTAGGCTATCACGATAAACTTTTCATTGGAATTCACCGGGTAGAAAATTGAAACAAAAAAAACACAACGTGTATGAAACTCGTGAAAACAATCACAATACATCGCAATACACAATTACAAATTTTAACTCAATCGGACTTCGTTTAAGGGTGCCTCAAAGCGAAGGAGAAAGCCTAATAGATAAAATGGAAAAACGAAATTTTAATTTGGATAGCAAATGACTTAACTGTGGTTTGTCGACAGAAATAGGTAGCAGAATTTTCCAATTTTTTAATAGAATGTATATTAAAAAATCCTAAAATATAATTTCAATTAAGGAACCATCAAATTGGGAAATTATTTCCACTTACGTTTACTGTTTTTTGCCACTTCTTCTACTCTGTTTCTCCAAACCTTTTCCTTTCCTTATATCCTGCTACTCTACACCACGAATTTCATCCGTAGGAACTTGGTACGACAAGTAAAGTTCCGATAACCTATCACTAATATTCAGAATTGATTTTATGTTATTTTTAATTATTTCAGGTATAACCTACAACGTGCTGATCGTCCATCAACTGTCTGGACCGAGATCTACTGGATGGAAGGCTTCTAATGCACTCTTCGGAACAAGTCTGATGATAGCTTCCTGCATACATAAATTAGCAATGATTTAGTGCTTGAAAGAAATGGATTCAATCGAAATAAACTTACTAGTACTTTGTACTATAGAAATTTTCGATAAGCTATCTTAGTTTTTGCCGCCAACTACACGCTTTGCAACTTCCGTTTTATCTCATCTGACAATCTTGCTAACTACATGCCTTTTACTTTATACATATATCTATCTTTTTCTCTTGACATTTATGTTGCTTAAAGGTACTTAATACTATACAAATAAATTTCGCTGGCAACCGTGATGATGGAGACGCTACGTCCGAGAGATCGTCACACTCCCCCCCAGTAAGACAATGTACTATGGCTTACTCCGTTTTGCGTTGAACATCCAGTACAGCAAGCTTCACTGCTGGTCGTTCGTAGATTCCGTTGGATGTCTGGATGACCGCCTTTCTTACTTCTCCGTCGTTGCTTGGTTCTGCTGAAATAACTCTGCCAATTGGCCAGCAGTTTCTAGGTAGATTGGAGTCCACTACCACCACGATATCGCCCACCTGGATAGGAACAACTGGAGCGTGCCATTTTGTACGTTTGGTAAGATCGGGTAGGTAGTCTCGTACCCAACGTTTCCAGAAGATATTTGCTTCTATCTGCGACGACTTCCACGATTTGTTCACGACTTCGTCCCTGTCGTCCAACAACGAGGCTGGTTTCAACCCGTTCGATGACCCAACCAAGAAGTGGTTCGGAGTTAATACTGGTTGCTCCGAATCCTCAGATGAAACATGAGTTAGCGGCCTAGAGTTGACGGTGTTCTCTACTTCTATTAACAAGTTGCGTAGCACCTCATCGTTAAGTTGGTGCTTGGGTTTGATCTGATTTAGGTTACGTTTAACTGTTTGGATCATTCGTTCCCAAGATCCACCCATATGAGGAGACGCTGGTGGTATGAAAGACCAAGTGGTGTCTGGACTTGAAATTTCTCGAAGAATAGTATTCTGGTTCATTTCCCTTAATGCCAACTTAAGCTCTTTATTTGCCCCTATGAAATTTGTGCCACGGTCGCTAAAAATTTGAATCGGTGTACCTCTTCTCCCCATAAAATTTCTAAGTGCCATTATGCAGGATTCTGCTGACAAGGAATGTGCTATCTCGATGTGTACAGCTCTAATAGTCAAACATGTTATCAATACGCCCCAACGCTTTTCAGTACTACGCTTCACGGTGACAAACATCGGACCGAAATAGTCGACGCCTACGAACGAGAATGGTCTGGTAAACGCGGAAAGTCTTGTTGCTGGAAGATTACTCATCCGAGGTGGTCTCGGAGCAGCCTTCAGATTCTTGCACAACTGGCAATTCGCTCGAACCTTCCAGTACAAACTGGATAACCTAGGAGTTATACGGAACCTTTGTCGTATTTCATTGATGACTGTCTGATGGTTGCGATGATAGAATTTAACATGGTAGTGTTGTACGATTAGCCAAGTGATTCGATGGTCTTTCGGAAGTATGATAGGATGTTTTGCATCCATGCTGACTGCTTCACAAGCGCCGATCCGAGTAGAAGCTCGC
The DNA here is from genome assembly GCF_029784155.1 of Uranotaenia lowii. Taxonomy (NCBI): domain Eukaryota; kingdom Metazoa; phylum Arthropoda; class Insecta; order Diptera; family Culicidae; genus Uranotaenia; species Uranotaenia lowii. The sequence continues at coordinate 393,348,556 of NC_073692.1, forward strand.
AAGACTCGTTCGTCATCGAGAAATGGCCAAAGCTTATATATTGAGCTTGATTTCGGTATTTGAGACGGGGAAGGTAATGTTGAGCTTAGTAAACTAATTTCGCCATCGAAGTGCTCACTTTGGGCTTCTCTAAACGCTAAAACCTCCCCTCGGTGGATTTCTTTGCCGGAAAGTGGTCCCAGTTCGCGTTTCGTCTTAAATTCTTCTTTAATTTTGAGGTTGGCAATGTATCGCAGAACCCAGGCTGCAGTTCGCCTGAGAAAATTCCAACTCCTACAATTATCTGGTCGTAAATGATTGACAGGAAATATGCTATGCACGTTACAAGAATTATTCGGTCTAAGCTCTTCTTCCGTAAACTCCTTCCCAAAGTGCTCGCTTGGCCACGCCGTTTCGTTTTCTCTCAGGAAGTCTGGACCATTTAGCCATCGACTTTGGTTGTTAAGATCAGGTAAGCGTTGCCACTTCGTAGCTTCATCTGCAACGTTGTCCATGGTGGATATCCATTTCCAGTCCTTAATTTGTGTGGTTTCCAAAATTTCACTGACCCGATGAGCAACGTAGTGTGAGTATCGGCGGTGGTCTGATCTTATCCAGCAAAGAACGTTTCGGGAATCACTCCAAAAGAACCGTTGCTTCGTCTTGAACGATAGTGCCTTCGCAACAGAATCAGCCAATCTGGTCCCAATAACTGCTGCCTGTAGTTCCATACGCGGTATTGAAAGAAACTTCAAGGGTGCTACTCGAGCCTTAGCCCCTACAATGGCAACTTCAACTCTGTTGCCCTGTTGGAATCGAAGATAAACTACAGCCGCATATCCTAATTCGCTTGCATCAACAAATGTGTGTAAGGTTATCGATGTATTCTCATCAAACGATATTTTCGAGCGATAACAGCGGGGAATTTTGATGTTTTGAACTGTTGGTAACACGCTAAGCCACATTAGCCAGTCATCAAAAAGTTTTTTCGGTATTTTTTCGTCCCATCCAATTGAACTCCTCCAAATTTCCTGCAGCAGTATTTTGAGGAAGATAAGTAGATTTGAAAGAAATCCTAGCGGATCGAAAATCGCCATAAGTGTGCGAAGTACTTCACGCTTCGTTGGTACGCGTCTGCCGGCTAGCAAATCTTCTTCGTGTTTCGGAGACAATTTGTACGTAAAACAATCGGCTGCAGTACACCACCACATCCCTAGGACTTTCTCTGTGGACAACTCATCTTCAAAGTTTAAGCTTTTTCCTTGTAGACTACTTCCATTGAGCGCTGCTAATACTGTTGGAGAATTCGATAACCAGTTTCGCATCTCAAATCCCGCTTGAGCATGTATAAAATGAACATCTTGAGCCAGTTGACTAGCTTCTTGTTCTGACTCCACACTTAGCAGCATGTCATCAACGTAGTGATCATTTTTTATTACTGCGGCTGCTCTAGGGTATTGGCTTTCGTATTTTTCTGCATTTAAGTTTTTTACGAACTGAGCACAACTGGGGGAGCAGCTTGCTCCAAAGGTCATCACCTGCATCACATAGGTGCTTGGTTCGCCATCCGTTAGATTCCCTTTCCATAGAAAGCGCTGGCAGTGTTGATCCTCTTCGGCGACGAGAATTTGATGGTACATTTCCCTAATGTCGCCGCATACCCCTATCCGGTTCTCTCTAAACCGAATCAGCACATCGAGTAGGCAGGTATTCTGATCAGGACCCTTGAGCAGTAGTGAGTTGAGCGAGACACCTTGAACCTTAGCTGCTGCGTCCCACACCAGGCGTACCTTCTTCGGTTTGTTGGCATTAAATACCGGGAATATAGGCAAATACCATACTCGTTTCTGCTTTACAGCCAGCTCTTTGTCAGATAATTTTCGAATATAGCCCTTGGAAACGTAATCATTGATCTTGTCAGTCAACACAGCAGCTAGCTGTGGGTCCTTTCTAAGTTTCGTTTCGAGACACTGTGCTCGACGTAGAGCGTTAGCTTTACTGTTTGGTAAACGAAATTCATCGAATTTCCACAGAAGTCTTAGTTTATAACGACCACTAGCAGTACGCTGAAATGATTCCAAGATGTCACATGCACGGCGGTTTTCCTTTGACTCAATCAGCCTCATAGGTTTTTCGATACCAGCTTTATCGATAGCGAAAAACTCTTTCATTGCGTTATGAAGTTCATCGTTTCCTTTTTCCTTGCATTCACAGTGATGCAGGTGGTGATACTCTAAGAACTGTAGCCACGTTTTGTCACTGCCTCCGTATACGATCCAGCCAAGTCGAGTTTTGGTAGCAACCGGCTCAAACATTCTACCTTCTTTCCCTTTCAAAACGTAACCTAAATTTGCGTAATTGCTGCCAATAAGAATCCTTGGTTGTACGTCTATATAGGATTTCGCCGGAATTCCCTGCAGATGTTGGTAGCGATCTTTCAGTTTTTCCATATCCAATGTCTGGTGAAATAAATTGAGATTGGATACGGTGTGTACTTCTGGTAGTTGGAAACGTTTGTGATTTTTCTCTGTACCTGATATTTCGAGGCTTATATTTTTGGAATCCATTTCCCTACGAGTCTTGTTTCCTGTCCATTTCAGACAAAGAGGTTCAGATTTTCCACTGATTCCTAAGTCCGACGCTAGTGCTGTATCAACCAAGGTAATGGACGATCCATCGTCAAGAAACGCATGCGTATGTATTTGTTTTTGAGGTCCGTAAAGTATGACAGGCACTACTCGCAAAAGTGCTTGATTGGAAGAGTGGTGCATATTACATTCACCTGTGGTAATTGAACTTGGTCCTTCCATTGGATCGCTTTGTGGTCCTTCCCTTAGAACGCTTTGTGGTCCTACCTCGATAAATTTGTGAAGGAATGGGTGATGCTTATACTGACAGCCCTGCTGTCCACAGATTTTGTGCGATTTGCAAGGAGCTCGTCCATGTCTTCCTAGACAACGTTTGCAGAGTCTGAATTCGTTCACAACTGCCCAGCGCGCCTTGAAGCTTAATTCTTCGAATCGTTTACATTTCTCAATATTTGGACAGCCTTCCTTACATACCATGCAAGCCCTATCGACAATTTTGTTCTGTACGAAAGCTCTAGTGTTTTCCTGTTCGTTCTGCCTATTTGATGGAAAGGAATCTAACTGTACTTGATTACACTCTAAGTGTGTGTTGAGAAACGCTGTGCCTCTTTTGGCGACTTTCACCATCCTGGCATTTGTTGTTAAAGAAGCTATTGGTGAAACTGTTTCGGCTAAATCATAAAGCCAATCAGAAAACTTTTTAAGGGTCACTACAGTCAACGATCTCGTAAACTTTGCCCATTCCACCTGGAACAACATAGGAAGTTTTCCAATTAGCGCACGGAGAAGTGTGATGTTATAAGTATACTCTTCCAATTGGCATGCTTCAATTGTTGCACACAAATTTTTCACTTCCAGAGCAAACTCAATAAGTGTATCCAACCGTTCTGCTTGCAGTGCTGGAGTGGCTTGAATTTTCGAAACAAGATTATGAATAATAATTTCTGGATTTCCAAATAGCATGCGTAACGTTGAAATGATAGTTGTTATATTGGATGGGTGCATCAACATGCATTTGACTGCATCGAACGCCTTTCCCTTTAAACATTTTTGAAGCCGTAAAAGGTTCTCTTCGGGTGTAAACGCGCACATTGAGGTAGTGGTATTAAAGGTGGAAAAGAACAGGGGCCACTCTTCAGGAATTCCGCTAAAGATGGGAAGCTCTCGGTTTACAGCTTGCCTAGCGTGTACCTGGCTGTTAGTCAGGTCGATGTCTGCATTCCCCTGTACAGTATGGAAGTTTGAATACTGAGGCGTTGATCGGTGTTTAGGAAGGAATTGATAATTTGCTGCTTGGTGCTGTGAGCCTCCGAGATCATTATAACGTTGAGCTTGTTCTCCAAAGGGTTGTAGGAACGGCTGCTGACTTGGTAGCATCCGATCATTATGATTATCATTTGCTGCTGTAACTAACTGTTGCTCAAATCGTATCTTACCGGAAGATCGTCGCTGCTGGGTAACCGGTTGGAGAGGTTCATCTTCACGTCGCGATGTCATGCCCGATGGTACAGCTGCATTCGGAGGTCTCCTGCCTGTGGCCGAGTGGTTCCATTCCTCTTCAAAGGGATTAGCCTTCTGCTGATTGGACCGTTCTAGCCAATCTTCTACCTTTGTATCCGAATCCACCTCCTCCGCAGCAAACCCATAGGATGATTCACTGGCCGCCTCTTGAAGTAAGTCATATCGTTTGCTAAGATTATCCAATTTCTGTTGGTGCATTTGATTGAGAATCTCCTGCTCTTCCTCCAACTTCTTCAGCTCTAGAAGAATGGCTCGGTTAGTTGATGACCTTCGGGAATTTGTCGCTTTCTGCTGCAGTTGATTCGCTGGAAGTTCCTTTCCAAGGTTGCGTTTATCGTTCGCAGGCTGCATGGACAACTTGTTGGCCGTTACTGGTGGAGCATTTCTAGAAGAGATGGGTGTTTTCGAAACAGAAACCATAGCACTAGAAATAGGCGCACTAAACATTGCACTGGGTTGCACGATCGAGTTCAAATTGAGCGTAGTACTGACAGGAATTGACTGTATATTTACGTTTGATGTTGGTCTACGGCGAACGTCATTCGATGAAGCAAATGTTATTGTTGGTGTTGTATTTAATGGGGGGAAAATAGAACTTGGGGCTATATTCGTACTTGGTATTGATAGTTGGCTCACGACGTCGATTGTTTTTCGAAGATGATGAGTAGCCTTTTCAACGGGGGGCATTTGACTAATTGTCGGGCGAATCTGTGGCACATTAAGGGGCAATTTATGGGTACTTACTGAGCTTTGAACATTAGCACGGCATGATGGGCAACTCCATGACCGGTCTGCGACGCTGTCTGTTACGTCCACGCAACTAAAATGAAACCATAAATCGCAGCTGTCGCATTGGACCATTTCATCGGTCTCTGGTCCTCCGCATTGTTTACAGTTGTTTGAGTTACCATCATCGATCATCAAGGTGCCGTCACTCATTTCAGGGATAGCAGGTTTAGGATTTCTCGGCATACTGGATGACTAAACGATTTTTTAATGTGGTTTGTCGACAGAAATAGGTAGCAGAATTTTCCAATTTTTTAATAGAATGTATATTAAAAAATCCTAAAATATAATTTCAATTAAGGAACCATCAAATTGGGAAATTATTTCCACTTACGTTTACTGTTTTTTGCCACTTCTTCTACTCTGTTTCTCCAAACCTTTTCCTTTCCTTATATCCTGCTACTCTACACCACGAATTTCATCCGTAGGAACTTGGTACGACAAGTAAAGTTCCGATAACCTATCACTAATATTCAGAATTGATTTTATGTTATTTTTAATTATTTCAGGTATAACCTACAACGTGCTGATCGTCCATCAACTGTCTGGACCGAGATCTACTGGATGGAAGGCTTCTAATGCACTCTTCGGAACAAGTCTGATGATAGCTTCCTGCATACATAAATTAGCAATGATTTAGTGCTTGAAAGAAATGGATTCAATCGAAATAAACTTACTAGTACTTTGTACTATAGAAATTTTCGATAAGCTATCTTAGTTTTTGCCGCCAACTACACGCTTTGCAACTTCCGTTTTATCTCATCTGACAATCTTGCTAACTACATGCCTTTTACTTTATACATATATCTATCTTTTTCTCTTGACATTTATGTTGCTTAAAGGTACTTAATACTATACAAATAAATTTCGCTGGCAACCGTGATGATGGAGACGCTACGTCCGAGAGGTCCAAGGTTGCGTTTATCGTTTCTGGAGTTTTCTAAATCAAAATTATTTTTTCATCAAAAATCGACATTAAAATTTTCCTAAATCAACGAAGGGGGAAAAGGAAATTCTGAATAAGAAATTTTAGTTTTGACGCCAAGTGTCTTACAAATGCATAAAATGTTGAAATCTTGAGATATCTTGAAAAAAATTTTTTACAGGCTTGATGTTTACAATTTTTTTCCATTTTCTTTCCATCATCCATTACAATAAAGCTATATATAGCATTCGGTTTATAAAAAGTTGAGAAAAGTACCTACATTTTGTCATGTTTGTCATTTTTGTCATTTTTGTCATTTTTGTCATTTTTGTCATTTTTGTCATTTTTGTCATTTTTGTCATTTTTGTCATTTTTGTCATTTTTGTCATTTTTGTCATTTTTGTCATTTTTGTCATTTTTGTCATTTTTGTCATTTTTGTCATTTTTGTCATTTTTGTCATTTTTGTCATTTTTGTCATTTTTGTCATTTTTGTCATTTTTGTCATTTTTGTCATTTTTGTCATTTTTGTCATTTTTGACATTTTTGTCATTTTTGTCATTTTTGTCATTTTTGTCATTTTTGTCATTTTTGTTATTTTTGTCATTTTTGTCATTTTTGTCATTTTTGTCATTTTTGTCATTTTTGTCATTTTTGTCATTTTTGTCATTTTTGCCATTTTTGTCATTTTTGTCATTTTTGTCATTTTTGTCATTTTTGTCATTTTTGTCATTTTTGTCATTTTTGTCATTTTTGTCATTTTTGTCATTTTTGTCATTTTTGTCATTTTTGTCATTTTTGTCATTTTTGTCATTTTTGTCATTTTTGTCATTTTTGTCATTTTTGTCATTTTTGTCATTTTTGTCATTTTTGTCATTTTTGTCATTTTTGTCATTTTTGTCATTTTTGTCATTTTTGTCATTTTTGTCATTTTTGTCATTTTTGTCATTTTTGTCATTTTTGTCATTTTTGTCATTTTTGTCATTTTTGTCATTTTTGTCATTTTTGTCATTTTTGTCATTTTTGTCATTTTTGTCATTTTTGTCATTTTTGTCATTTTTGTCATTTTTGTCATTTTTGTCATTTTTGTCATTTTTGTCATTTTTGTCATTTTTGTCATTTTTGTCATTTTTGTCATTTTTGTTATTTTTGTTATTTTTGTCATTTTCGACATTTTTGTTGTTTGACAATTTTTTTTTTAATGAATAAATATGTTGTTTTTTTTATTCCAAAGCAAACAATCTGGAATAACGATATAATCGGATCTTGAGCGTTGCAACATAAATTTTACACAAAAATCTTCGAAAAATGTCATACAACTAGAACCATGAACTTTTTTTTTTTTAAATATAGGACTGTTTGAGCAATAAAGCAAACACAAATGTGTTGAAAATTTCTTGTGAAACAACGGGGAATTCTACCGAACACCAGCAGTCCATAACAATTACCCTGATAACTTATGACTCTTTGTATCTATCAAGCTCATCTTTCCAGCATTTGTCAACAATATGTTCTCCATCAAAGTTCTACAAAATTGATCCACTCCTGTTTTTTAAAATGGTTTTTGAATACACAAACCATTACAAAAACCATCCCCACTTAGCCTAGTGTACCTTATTATTTCTAATTACTATTTGAACAATTGAAGCAAATGAAATAAAAAAACCTTTTTGAGAAAAACAAATAATTTTACATTACAAATATTTTTTCCATTCATGCTCTAAATGGTTAACATCTTTCAAGAACTCTTTACATTTTAAGGAAGCATCAAACTCGTATAAGTTCTTTGATATTTTAAAATTGTCTTGCTGTATTTAATAGATTTCGATATTGATAATGTCATTTATATCACTAAGTCGCGTCCTGATATTGATTTTTTACGAATCAACCCTTAGATTTGTGTCTCGATTTTCATCGGATTTTTTCATGACTACCAGAACTGTTTTATCCTAGGATTGTTATTAATAAAATTTTTTTTTCAATGTATTTTAATATGACCATTTTAAAACAACATAAGAGCTCCTATCAAATCTTCATAATGAGTCCTGGATCATGATTATTCAAAAATCCATAATTGATATTTGTATGTTTTTATTCGAATTTTATTTCCAATTTTTTATTAATGTTTCCATTTATAATTTGAAACAAAAGTTTAATCAATAGGTAATAGTTTTGAATTCTTGCATTGTTTGTCGAAAAATTATTCCTTAAGGTTTTCAAAATTTTTGCTCATTTCGAATTCAAATTAATTAATTTTATCTCTTTATATAATTCGAATCTGAGTTTTCGCTTCAAAAAACGATGTCAGAGGAATTCAGAGTCTGCCTTAAAAACTTATTTTTCTAAATTCTCATCCAGCTTGAATACAGTTTCAAAAAGTGTTATCTTTGTTTAAGTGTTTTGTCTCTGCATTTCTATTTAAACTTGTGAAACATTGAATTTCAAATGGTACAGCAAAGTTGTTCAAGAATGGAATGCAAAGAAATGGTGGACCCCTTTCTTCTTTTTTCGAAACATCTTAACCCACCTAACTGACCCTTGATCGAAAAATGTATGTTCATCAGTATTTTAAAAAAAATGCCATGTGAAGCGTTAAGAGTCAAAGAGGTAAGGACGTGATCAAAAACGATTTTCTCGTCAATAATGCCAAACAATTGAAAGTTCTTGGGTAGGTGTTCTAGTGCCATTTATATCAAAGTTTAACTTCAAACGTTTGAAAATATCAAAAAAATTGAAAATTTTTGAATATTTTTGCTCCTGCAAGCCCTTTCTGAAAGCCTCATGTAAGTTCTGGCAGCTCTTCATTCGAAAACTGTAAAGTGGACAAGTGAAGCAAACTACGGTCTAGTTTATCCTATTTTTGTTTACTTTGTTAATGAGACTTTCAGCCTGTGTTCGCCTGGTTCGTATTTTATCTTTATTGTTTTTTTTTTTTTGGGAGAATGCATAGCGATTTGAACGCTTCTGACGTTTTTCGATTAAAACATGAAAATTCAAAAAGTTTTTTTTCACTTTTTTCTTGATTTTCTTTTCTAAAAATCACTGATGTCTGCTTAGATTTGTCAGTAGTTAGCGTTATTAAATTTTATATCAAAAGCCCAGATTTTGCCAAGTTAAAAAAAACTTTCCTGATTTGCGCAGGCCGCAACGATGTGGAAACATTTTTAGGATAAGTTTGCATGATTGGCCAGTTCTAACCGGACTTGCCGAATATTTTTATCGAAAATTAAGGGAATTCCGGCTCAGCCAGGTTACCAAGATTTCGTTAAAAATGCTCGAATTTATCACTTTATTTGCACAATCTAGCAAAAAATCAAATTGAATTATTACATTTTTATTATTGCATTCAAGAACGATCTTTTTAAATCAAATTTTATCTAAATAATCATGAACGATTTATGGAATCCGAAAATTAGATTCCAAATCTGCTGAAACGTTTGATGAACAAAAATAAATTGTTTTTTTTCTTGATATTCATTTAATAATTTCGTGATTTTGAATGGATTTGCTTCGATATTCCCCGGATTTTAAGTTGCAAATTTTTAAGTCCAATACTCGAATTTTATCAGGCTTCAGATGAAATTTCCTTGATATGGTCCGGATACGTTCGGGAAAAATTTTGGTAACCTTACTCTAGGGGCATCCTTCTTTCAAATAAGAGTAAAACTATTAGAGATTCTATTTCTCAGAGGCCCCTTTGATATTTCGATTTTCTATTCAAAATTTTAAGAACTCTAAGCTGTATGATTAAAGTTAGGTTTAACTCTTTTTTTATTATTGAAGCTCTCCCCCCTTAATTAGGCATTGCAAAGTTTATAATAGAGCTGCCCATTAAACCAAACTCAAAGTCGATTTGGGGTCATTTAGCAATTTGTTAAACCCTGAGGTTTTAGTTCAAAACTCATCCATGATTTTGTGCAGAATTTTCAAGTAACGTTTACATAACGAAATTTGAACTTTGAGGTTTGTCAACATCATTTTTTTTTCTTCTGTGGAACCAAACCTGCTTATGGTTATTGTGCCAATTTATAAATTTCCCATAGGAAATTTTTCGCTGAACAACTTTGTCTAAGAACTTAGATAAGAATTTGTCTACGACAGTAACTTCGTATCTTATTAGGCAAAAAAGTTATAAGCTGTTAGATAGGGATAAGTCTTTTGGCATTGACAAACAATAAACTCAATTGACATCACTGCTGGTACCTTTGCTGGTACCTCGTGAAGTATAACATAAAAAGTAGTCATGCTAAACCGCGCTAGGAACTCAGCAGTGATGTCAATTGATATTTTTTTTGTTTTCAATGTCCAAATACATACCCCTATTAACCCTCATCCGCATTAGAGTGTCATTTTGACACTATTGCATGCAAGTTTGAATGCTTGTAACTTTTTTCAGAAGCTTCAAAAAAGAAAAATTTCTTCGGGGACCCTAAATAAATTCAAAAGTTCTTTAATATTGCATCTTTACTTTATTTATGGACGAACCCTGGGAGCCAGGACAAAAAAACTCCCTTTTCCGACTTAGAGTGTCATTTTGACACTCCAAAAGTAAAATCTATTTAATTCGTTTGAATTATTTTGAACTTCATACAATACTTATATCAATAGAAACCTTGAAATGTCAGTAAAATATGTTTAGAACATTATATATAGCTATAGCATATAGTTTTCTCGTTATTCAGCATGAGAGAAAAAAATCCGAAAAAACATGTCTGAGGAAAAGTGCTGTAGTTCATATATTACACGTCCAAAAAATATTTGCTTTATGCATATGAAAGCTGAAGTTAATGTCTACATTATAAAACCAAGAAATATTTATCAAAAAATTTTTTTTCTTAAAATGGTCACAAAAAGTTTAAAAAGGTGGTCTGAAAAACCTACTTTTCATTAGATTGCTAGTGAAAACTGTTTGAGCGGTGCTAGAGCTTTTGTAAAAATATCATTACAAATTTTATTTTTATTCTGACATTTTGGGTCTTTAGATTTTTGATGCAAAAATAATTTAATTTACTGGAATTTTTCAAAGTTGACTACTTTGTGCGATTTTTTTTACAAATTGAAATTTCATTTGTTTTTGTGGTCCACCGTCAGGTTGTACACGGATTTTCAGTGCTTTTACTTTGTTTGGACCAATAAAAAGTATATTCATTGGAAAGCACATTTCATCTACATTCTAGTGAGGTGCAACAATTTACGCTGTGAGATTTCAAAAAAATATAAAAATTATAAACGTAAAATCATTCCTGAATTTCTAGAACCACAAGCAGCGGTTAAACAGCATATAACTTTTTTGCCTGATAAGATACGAAGTTACAGTCCTCGACAAAATTGTTCAGCGGGAAGTTTTCTTCGATTTTTTATAAATTCGCACAAAACCATTAGAAAGTTCGGTTTCCCGGAAGAAACAAAAATTAAGTTCATTTTTCGGTGCAAAATATTCAATTTTCCCAAACAAATTAAAAGTTCAAATTAACTCATGTAAACGATACTTTAAAGTTCTGCAAAATATGATGAATGAGTTGTGAATCGAAACGAAGCTTTTTAGACCTCAGGATTTGAGAAATTTTCAAATGACCACAAATCGACTCAGTCTACTGCCCATACGATCAATAAAACATGGAATATATTGAAATACTATTTAGCTGACCTGGTAAACTTCGTTTTACCTGTTACTTAATAAATCGTTAGAAAATGTTTATTTCATCTACAGTGTTGTGGTATACAAATATTTCATCTAACCTTGAAGTTGCATTATGCCCCGTTTGACGGTGTGCTTCTTCTATTTCGTAGAAAATAATGCATTTTAGATTTACAGCCAGACCCATGCAACCTTTTAAAACCCTTGTGGAGAACATACCTCAGATTGCAGCTTTTTCGACAGATTTATGCTTTTTATTCATCAAATTTAAACTTTCATCTCCAATGCTATAAAGGCAAAAAACGCTTAAATCTGTTAAAAAAAAGCTTAAAAAAGAAATTAAATTACGCTTGGCAAATAGATGTTGTTCACACGTTTTATAGAGATATCGTGAAAGGTTACATACTCCTGTTCACAGCCTGAAGACAGTTTAAACTAAACAACAGCTCTAATGAATTTTCATCATTTGACTTGAAATCGACCTTTCACTGAACAATTTGAAATTATAAATTGAAAAATTGTATCCTTCTTCGTACTGGAACCATTTTTACCCATCAATCGATTAGCTGTTCAGTAGTCTACTCTGTAATGGGATGAATTGTTACCTAACCAAGTTAGTACGATGTTTGGCTTAAAACAGCAAGCAAGCTTCATATTCATAATGTGTTCCATCGTGATGGTTCGAAGTTTAATTTTCCTGAAATTGTACCCTTCAATTGTACTGAGCTACCCACCATGAACTTCAGCTGAGACTCGGCAGCAGAAACTCGGTAGACGATCAGCAATTTCCAAAACCTTTCATTTTAGGTACATTGTGTAATAACACAGGTCGAGTTTGGTCCGTTCGGGGGACCCGTTTATTACTTTTTTTTCTCTCTCGCTTTTTTCTGTAAATCGCGTGGAAGCACAGGTGCATGAAATTGTCCTTCCTGATTCTGGTGTTGGGTTTGTGCGTCGTCTTACACAAGAATCAATGGGCAGAGAGCCTTTCGTGCAACAGCAGCTCCAGTGTGGACTGAATGGCGGGACTGTCTCTGCACCCCAATGAACGGAACGAAAGGTACTAAAGTGTAATGAGTGCTTCACACTGTTTGGCTGCTCAAGAATTCTGGGAGGAGGGGAGCCAAATTTTCTCCAACTTGCTGCACATCTGTGAGTACCTTCTACCCACCGAAGAAGTTTGAACCTTTCGAACGATTTAAGGCTGCAATCGATGGACGACGAGGACGACGAAGACGGGGTCGCCTTGCCTTTAATAACCATAAAACTCTCAATCCCCGAAAACGAGATTCCAGCATTTTTGTCCACCCATCTCCGCAAAGCAGCTACACAAATAAACTGCCACTGATGGATGGATGGGGCATCACGAAACCAGGACGTCAGTCGTCGTCGCCATCATCATCATCGTAGGGCTTTTGGGTAACTTTACAGCAAACCATCCGGGCCAAGCCAGGCGAGCAGAAGGTAGAATTCCATAAGGCAAGTAATGTCTGTAATTACCTTCCATAATAATACGCTTAATCATACACACGGCCGGCCAGCTCCCCATCTCGGTTCCAGAGGCCAGCCAGCCAAACAGGTCCCGGAGCACTCGGTCACAAAGTCCGACACTTGCGACGATTTTTAAGGAACATGGCGGTGGCGCGTCCCAATTCCTGGTAGCTTCAGGTCCTTGTCTGCCAAACGCTTTGGCCAGCCGGCAGCTTCCGGTGGATTCTTTCTGATGCACAGTGGACCTAGAACGAAAAACGAGAAGGCAGAAAGTCGATTTTTTGAAAGAGTAGGTATATGTTTAGATTATGTTATTATTAATATTTTTTTTTATCGAATTGTTTTCGGCATCTTTGTAGAAATCTTTATTAAAATGAGAATCTGAGGTGTTTGGTAGTCATATTTTGACTTATTTTAAAGTTGTATTCCGAATAGAGACATAAGGGTGGTTCAAAAGTAAGGATGTCTTCTGGAATCAAAACCGTGAGGATTGAAGAGCTGAGGGTTGAACTCCTCCCATGGAGATTTTTTCTAATTAATTCTTTTATTCGAAAAAACAAAGTATCATAGTTTTTGAATTCCAGAAAAGTTTTTTTTTTTAAATATGAGTTGACAAACATGTTGAAAATAAGCTCGCCTTCTGCGAGATCAATACATACTTATAGGCCTCTATAGGCCCAAGGCCTCTTATGCTACAATTGAGAATGACTTTGATAAATCCCAACTAACTGATAATGGAAATTTTTGTATTGCCATTTTTTAGAATATTGAATTCATCCTCGTCTTAACAAAGTGTTTTACAAAAGATCTCTAAACAAAATTTAATTAAAGATTTCAGAAAAAAGAAGATTTAACACATCTACTCGACAAGGCGACAACCATTGAGCATAGCCGTAGGAACGGGCGGGGAAGGGTTGGGTGTTAAACAACCCCCCCATAGCCAGTTCCAAAAAACCAAGTGGAATACTCCCCTCAAAACTCAATAATTTCTTAATAATTAATTCTTAATCAAATTTTGATAAACGAATGAAACGATTGAAGAGTAAAACACTCGCCTCAAAACCAAAGCCAAAACCTCGAAATTAGAGATGTACCGAATAGTGGTATTCGGCGAACGGCCGAATACCGAATAATGACCTTTTCAACTATTCGGTCGAATATTCTGTTGAGTTTTTCATATAAATTTAAAAATGACTATTTCATTTTTCTTCTACTCCTTCCATCTTAATACTTTTTATGTTTTTGAATAGATTATTTTCAACCAGATGTATACACCTAATACATCAGATCTTTCTTTAATTATAGGTCTCTTTGATTTTCAAATGTCACCAATAGTAAGAAGGCCATCAGATGAATTGTCGCTTCTAATACGCTTATCACACAACAGATGGGATTGCTGTGAAATCTGGGACAAAACATGTCAATACAGATGCCAAGTTATTTGAAATTGCTTATTTTATATTGAATCAGATGAATGTCGAATTTCATCTAGATGTCTCTAAAATAGTTGAACAACGATGATCTTTAACATTAAAATTACCGTATTTTTTAACAAACGAATCTACCCGGCCGGATCTGGACGATTTTTGAAAAATCTGTAATATAAGAACATATCTCAACAGAATCTAGGCATTATACAAACAAATCCGGGTAAAATCCTGAAAATTTCAAATAATATCGGGCCATGATGGTCAGATTTAATTTTTCTCGAATTCTTTATTGGATTTATCCTCTTATTTAATATTTTCATTTCGGCGAGTTGTGAAAATTCAAGGTAGAATATTTAGAAAGAACATGAAAGTATTATAGGTGGAAAGATCAAAGCTAGAGCGCTTTGGGTAGAAGAAATTGAATAGTTGGTGAAAATGTGAGCAGGGCTTTTGTTTTGTGAACAGCTTTTGAACTATTTGCGTGATTCTTTGCCGCGCGCCGTTTCAATGGATTTATGGAAAAGCCTGGAAGTATGAAAAATCTACAGTGAAATATACACGGAAACACCAAAGATCATTTACTGAAACCATAAGTTTTTGATGATTTTGTAGCTTTTTCAACGTTGTTTTTGGATATTCTTAAAATTATCCAATATCAGTTAAAAAATTTGACAAGTCTGTTAGAGAATTAAATTTGAAAATAAGTATTCGGCCTATTCGGCCGAATACTTGGCTCAACTATTCGGTGAGCCGAATATTCGGATTAACGGTTTTTTGGCGGTATTCGGCGCCGAATATTCGGCCGACCGAATACTCGGTACATCTCTACTCGAAATCTTTTTTCCAGGTCCCCAGGTCCAGGTCCAGGTTTACTACAGTTTTCAAAAAAAAATATCTCGATTGCTGATGAAAATTGAGTCCTGAATACCGAATTTCAATAAGACAACTTAGCTTGACAGATTGCTCAGATGTAGCCTGATTTAGTTCATTTTATTTGCAAAATCTTACGAAAAAATTTAATTGATTCATAAGAAATGTTATTCAGAATTTTATGCCCAAATTTTTTGAGCAAGTTTCATCAAAATGAACGATTTTTAAGAAACTTGAAATAAGACTTAAAATTGACTGATGTGTTTTGAACAGGTTTTTAAGTGCTTATCTTCATGATTTTATTGAACAATTTTGATTTTGGCGGATATTTAGGAAAATAACCAAAAAATTCACGGCCAACATTTAAGTGGAAAATTATATTATATAGGTTTGAATAACTTTGGATTTTGTGGATACAAATTTGCTTAAAAACGTTGAAATTCGATGTCTGTGATCAGATTTCGGATTTTTAAATAAGTTTTTTTTTGTTATTGAAATCCAGTTTTGATCATCATTGGGAGAAAAATCTGATTTCGTATCTTGGTTTTACATTTGATACTTCAGCAGAAACTTGCATTTTCCATATTCGAAACTCATCATTTCGGAATATGATACAAAAATTAAAATTAAAACCATTACAAAATTTCAACTTTTATTTCTTTTGCAGCATTGGAACTTGAGAAAGATTCATAATGGTGATCCAGTTTCATCATTTATCATTTTCGAAAGTAAGGATTTAACATAAATATCGCACTATTGTAGTAACATTACTCAAAGCTTAATTATTATACAGAACTCACAAATTGGTTATAAAAGACAAATTTGTCACCAAAGGTCAGTTTCTAATCCGTATTATATTTAATTTTTTTTTTTTTTGTACGCTTTATTAATCTAGGTATTATCGGTAAGTTCTCACCGTTCACCGTTGTAAAAGATCACCACTTCTTTTTTTTTCAAATTCTATTTTTGATATGGTCTGAAAAAATTGTTAATTATGCAACAAAGTTTTTAGATTATGGAAGGTTTTAAGTTTGAAATTCAAACTAATTTTTATTTGTTTTCTTTTGAACATGCAAACTAATTATTTCAAACTCTGAAGAATGAAAGAGAACAAAATGGTCGGTTTCGAGTAAATTATGCCTGTTAATTTGCTTTTATGCACTTATACAAAGGTTGCCATATTGCCCAGTTTTATCCGGGTTTGCTCGAATATTTCATACAAAATTTTTAAAAAGACTGGTCCTACCCGGTTGCCCGGATTTCATTGAAAAAGTCATTTTGGCCGAATTTATTCACTCTATTTTCCAAATCAAACATAATAAAGCAAATTGTGTTGTTATTTTTTTTTTCAATTATTGCGTCCAACAAATTTTTTTGAGCAATTATTATAAAAATAACCAAGAAAGGTTTGATTGGGAGCCCAAAATACTAATCAAAATGTGCTGATGGTTTTTGTTGAAAATTTTTGTATTGCAAGATTTTTTTTTCTTTTGATCTTGTTTGAGTAACTTCTGGGTTTTGATCAAATTTGTCCGGATATTGCCCGGATTTTCGGTGAACAATTTTGAAATGAAATGCCTGGATTATCGGAAAAATTATGGCAACCTTAAATTATATTCCTTTGGCTCCAAGGTCCTCACATATTTATTCTGTTTTCGTGCGTTTCGTTTATGTCTTCAGTTATTAATTCTTTATTTAAAAATCGCATTTTATAAGCCACTTTATTATGGATTCAATCCTTCAATATTACGAGACGTTTCAAATAATTAAGTATTTGTAATTAAAACCCTTCAATGTGAAGTGGTGTGGATATTTTTGAGTCATTCTAGATAAAAGAAGAAAATGACCTATAGACTTTAAATCAAAAGTATGTGTGAAAAGTTAACCCCCCCATGATGATCCAAAACGCCATGCGAGGTATTCAACTCTTTACTTAAAATTTTAAATTCAGAACCAAATTAGGATAATAGAGTAAGGTCAATCAAGAGTAACAATCAAGACTCAAAACTAATGCCAAAACATCAAAAACCCATCCCAAGTCCAAAACTCTGCAACTATTTTTCCAAATTTTCTCACTTGTTCATCGAAATTCAGTTCTGAATATTTAGTTTTTAATTATATTAAACGCATTTTGGAGATTTTGATTCCATAACTCCCATAACAAAAATTGTATTCCTATTTTAGTATTTCGGATTCCGTATCCAGTTCAGAATTCTCGATTTTCAGTTCGAATAATCATAAGAAATAAGTATCTAAAAGCTTCTTCAAAATCCTGGTTCATATTTGGTTTTGCATTTCATATCAAATTTGAACATGTTTTTCGAGATCATCGAGTTCGAGCTCTCAAACTTAACTCTTACACAAAGTTATAAAATTTGAAGCTTTGAAATGGTAATCCAAAAATTGAAAAGTCAGATTCAGAATTTTGTAAATTCATATTTTAATTCTGATTCACAGTACAGATTAACAATGAATAATTTAAATTGTGAATTTAGATTAACCTGAACTACATAATTTTTTTAATAGATCCATGAATGAGGGCTCTAAAACTAAGCTCATAAAATTCTCATCTAAAATAAGATTCGGAAATCGAATTTTTTGTACATCTCCGAAATCGTTTGGAAATTTGGCTACAGAATCGAAGCGCAATTTTTGAATTCAGGTTTTAATTCAGAATGCAGATTCCAAATTAAGAAAAAGATTAAGCTTGTAAATAAATATAACAATCAACATAAATTGTTGAGCAATTCAAGAGATTATGCATGAACTAAACACATTGCGGACCAAATACAAGATATTTATCACGTTTTTTTTGCTTGCCAAAAGTGTGCTACACTTCGAATTATAACTCGAATGGACTGAATTTAAGTGTTAAACTTTGTTCGACAAAATTGAACACAATATTTGCCGTTACTTTAAAATACTTAATTTGTAAAATTTAGTCCAGTGGTTTCTGAGATACTAAATGCCGAATTTATCATAGATTTTTTCGGTCCTTTATATGTTAAAATTGCTTGTCAATTCAATTACCAGATTTAAATTTTTTAAACAAAATTTGTTTGTAAACATAATTTAGCTCACAAATAAATGTAAGAAATTGAGTTTTTATTTGGTTTTGTCCAAAAACACCCAAATTTTATATCTCAAAAAATCATCCACAGGATTTTCATTATGGAAATGATTCTTCATGAAAAATATTTGCCGTTAAAGAAACATCTTCATTTAAAAAATCTGCACAAAATTTTATGTTTTCCCAGTGTTTTGTTGAACATTATTAACCCTTCATTTCATGATTTTTTATTTTCCCTCAAAAATCATTTGCAAATTTGTGACTTTATGAAACGAAGGGTTAACATATCAAGGACACAAAATTTCAGCATTTTATGTTTCAGAAACCAATAGACAAAAATCTGCTTATTTAATACAGATATTTTAGTAACGGGAAGTGTTTTGTTAAATTTTGAAGAATGAGGTTTCATTATTAGATTCATTACATTTGAAGCCAAGTTTCATACTTAAATCATTAATTTGGTTTAAGTTTGCATCAAGAAATTAGATCCGAATGATTTTATTCTCCACCTCTTTTTTTGAAAATATGATTTTTTTTTCATCAAAGCTTCAAATCTATGAATTTGCAAAATAGTTTGGAAGATTAGGCTTGTTTAATTTGAGTAAAGAATAAGTCTTTTTTAAGAAATGGAAAACTCTCCTAAAAATCATATTTTATGGCCAAATCAACTAAATTTGATCTATCAGACTCTCAAATTCAAAGATTTTAACCATCGATGAAAACGAATTTAGCTCACCTTTTAGGTTTAGGGCCAACTTTCTAATATTTCGAAGAAATTACGAAAACTTTTAATGTCAAGGTACTTAAAAATGAAATCCTATAGGTAGTTACAAACATAATTTATTTTTAATTTTTTGTATTCGTGCATTGTTGGGCAAAAAATCATAGGTAAAAATCTTTCACCAAAACCCCTCCCCCCCCAATGAATTGGTTCTTCCTACGGCCCTGTCACTAATAATATCACCCGTTTGAAAAAAGTCATTTCTACATTAAAGCATGGATGGCTAACATTTTGAACAGGTGGGCAAAATTATAGATATTTACATATTAGATTTGCTCACGGGCCAAGCAAGTAATTTTTTTTTATTGTTAAGAAAAAAAAACAGAATTCGCTATTAAAATAAAAAAAATATGAATATTTATGCCTGCTTCACAAGCATAGACCTCATTAACTCTTTTGAGGTGAATCTCAAAATTTACCTTTTATGCACACAGAAAAATTTGGAGTTTTTCATCCATAATCATTTAAAAAACATCAATATAATTTTTAAGAACACGTTACCATTGCTTAGCTATTTATATTTGGTTTGATTTTCATAATTAAACCTATTTCTTTTGAATTTATGTAAAAAAAAAACAAATTATAAATACTTACGTACCAGAGTTTCAAGTGTTTTAATAATAAGCAAATGATGTTAAATTATGATGGATATACGATGTTTTAGTATAAAATTTCCATGCAATTCGGAATTGCAAACAAGAACCGATGACTGATGATGACAGCTGATGATGGTAAACACGGTACAAATGTTTACATCATCACACTGTGAAGCAAGACTACTCAAATTTGGGTTCGTGTTAACACAACAATGATGCCAGATATTCTGGGTAAGAATACCAAAGTACTCATTGAGAAATGAGTACTTTCCCGGTTAGGAAATATAAGAAGTGGAAAGTGACAATTAGCTATCGCTTATTAATATAGTTGTATTCTACTGGTCTCACAGACGAAATATGAATGAATATAACTCTATTCCACCACTGAAGCCTGCGTTTTCAACAGAAACCAAATTTTAAATTCAATGAACAACTTTTCAAAAAACCACTTATAATTTTGATAATTGAGAAAAATGTTACAGTAGTTTTCCCAATTCTGCAAACATACGGCAAATTTGACGGAGCTTTAAATAAGATTTTAACCAAATTGAATCTTTTATGTTTTTTAAGCTTAAGTCTATTCGTGTCTCACTCTGCAAAAAAGTTTCAAATGAGCTAAAATCTTCGATATCAAATACTCAATTTTAATTTCAAAAACCATCTCCCCCCTTCAGCGAATCCTTCGCACGGGCCTGCTCAGATTCTAAAAAAATCAAAATTTCATAAAAGAATAGTGGACCAATGGTGATAAATCTGAAAAATAATGTACTGGTTTTTAATGCCTTCAAGTACAACATTTCAAATAAGAAAAAATTTTTTTAGTCCGGATGAAAATTATCGGAAATCATAATTACCGCGCCACTTGAAACAGTGAAGGGCGTATTCTTTCGTTTGCCGTTAGTTGATAATAAATGGGTTAAATTTCTTTTTTTCATCAACATTTTATAAAGTTTTGTTGCTATGTTTCTAAAAAACACTCTGTTTCGACCGATATTGCCAAGAAAAATGATTGATCCCCAGTGTTTAAAATCCCAATGACCCAATAATAAAAACAAGGATATTTAAATTAGATTAAAATAGTTGGCAAATTCCCTTGTATAAATCAAGTTATGATACCTGCAGGAAACGGTTGTAATTTTTCCTTAGAGACCAAAACAGTGTAAAAAAGAAGCACTTTTCGACACTGTTTTGCAAACTATATCGAAAAGGACTACTTTTCGACACTGTTTGTTTCGATACAAAAATGCAGGCAATCTTGAAACAAAACTTTTTTTAATTTATTTATTAAAATACTAACTTCGCTCTAGAGACAGCTCACGATGTCTTTTAACCCTTTAATGTATGACTTTTTTTAAAATGAGAATTACAGTTATAGATTCAGTGAAATGATAACATTTTAGTTCGAATAACAAAACCTAACAGGTTGAAGTCGTTATTTTGAGTAGTTTAAAACTCATGGCCAATAAAAGTTGAAAAATTACTTTTAAAATTCTTAGTTCATTTCTTAGTTCATTTCAATTTTTCTTCAAAACCTTGTTAATTAGGTGCAGGAACGTGTTTGTGATTGATTGAGATTGAAAAATTTGTTAGAACTTGCAAATCTGAAGAAATATCAGCGATTTTCCAAAAACCATTTTTTTTTTTAAATAATAAATTTGATTTTCAGAATTTTTCCGCATACTTTGTTCGATTTCTCACAAATACATTGAAATATCGTAATAATAAAGTCATAAGGTAATTTATTCTAATCTGTTGAATATTTTTTGAAATAAAATACCATCTGCTCATTTCTTTTAATCTATACCATATTTTATGTGAATAAATGATTCAAAAATATTCACGTTTTTTCGAGATATTTGGATTTTGATTAGTGTTGTTTTATCACCCTTATTCTGCGCCGTGCGTGAGGTGACGATAGTCGAATCACCCTAGTCACCCGAATCCAGTAGTCGCTTTCGGTGAGAAACGTCTTTTAGAATGAACTTTTTGAGTTCTTATCCTAATCTTGTAGTCAGCTGGGCATGAATCTCTGTCACATCGGCTTCGGAAATAAGGTAACAAGACTCACGTGACCCCGACTCGACTGAACTATCGTCACCTCACGCACGGCGCAGAATAAGGGGGTGTATAGAGGAGACTTACCCTCAACAATTGTAATTTCGACGAAAAAATCCATCGATAGATATATATGAACAAAGAGGCTTGTGATATAGATCAGTTGGCAGATTGGTTGCTTCCTGAGCTGCAACTGCAACGTTTATATAAATTCGCAAATACCACAATGGTGGTAAAACAACTTGAAAAAAAAAACAAAAAAAAACAAATAGAGTAGAGATTTAATCTTTATAAGAGTGGTTTTGTAAATTTACTATCTTTACTTTAATGACTATATCTTATTCATTTTGAAATTTTGAAGGAGATTTAAACATTTTTGATGAAATGTTTTGTTCAAAATATTTTTCATGATTATTTTTCAATTTATCATTTATTTTTGAAGGGCTTTTGATAAAGCTCAGTTGGCAAGTCTGTTGTCTCCTGAGCCGATGTCCGCGAGTTCGAGCCCAAGAGCAAACATCGAACACAGTTGTACCGGATAAGTTTTTCAATAACGATCCGCCAACTTCAACGTTGATAAAGTCGCAAATGCCATAAAGATGGTAAAACGACTACAATCGAAACAAAAAAAAAATTTTTTTAAAGGAATCTAAATAAAATTTGGCTTAAACATTTAAGTTTGAAAGTTTCTAGGCAGAATTATCAGTGTCTTGCATTTTATTTGCAAATCTTCATAAAAAAGTTGGTCTAGACCTCCTGGTGGATTACGTTGATGAAAACTAGGAGGATAGTAGTGGATGTAGGCGAGTATCCTTTTCAATGTGGCGAATTTTCAGAAATCCCGATCATTTTTATCATATTCATAAGTTCCAGAGAAAAACTCTCTTAAACCCTTTAAAACCTATTGGAACACTTGAAAACGCCTAAAATGCAATAAATTATTCTAAATGTTCGTAAAAGTATTATTATTCACTTGTACATAGTAAATTTCAAGAAATAATCATAATTTTGAAGAATACCTCAGTGGTACATATTTTTCTTCGCACCCTTTTGTCTAATTTTAAGTCCGTAACTGGCGTTTATCGGAAAAATGTAAATTAATTTCAGCAAAAAAATTTCCTTTAATTTGTACCACTGTTAGACGGTGGCATGCGTGTAAGTTTATCGCCTAATATTTTGGATGAAAATTAATTCAATCAAGACATAAAATTTCATTTGTCAAAAATTTGTTTTCAATCACAGTTTTTCAGTAACTTTTATCTTATTGACTGTGTTTCTTATCTGAGTACCGGTATTCTCATTTCGAAAATTGTTGCATATGTTAATCCACACTGCTTCGAGATCAAACTGAAGGAAGAAACCGCAGGTCCAAATTTATTGTTCCTTTCCCGCTCTGGTTTATCCTCAAACAAGTTCTTAGCAAAGTTCTTCCGAATACCATAGGAGCAACAGAGCACCAAAAGATGTTTCAGAACATGCGGATAATAATGCGTCACCGACCAAGCGTCGTTTGTATTATAATCACGGGGATCCAGCCAGCCAGCCTGCCACAGCTTACTAGCAATGGATCCGTCCAATGAAGCCACTCATAAACCGAGCCAAATCGCTCCTTTCCTTGTGACTGACGATTATCATCACTCTCGGGCTGAACCGGATGGAGGAAATGAGGACATGTGCTTATAAGTACACGTATTACGCGTCCAACTGGAGAGCGTTTTGTGTCTCTCTTGTGCCGCGTCGTCGTTGTCCTCATCGTTGTCTCGAAGGAGCTGTAATGGAATCGTTCTCCTACCAGGTTTTTTCTTCGTTCTAACAGGCACCAATCTTCAGCACCGGTTGGCTTCTGGTTTTTAGATTATACCATTATTAGCATGATGTATCATTATAAATCTGAATAATGCAGAGATTTGGTACCTACCTTCGTGGGCTGGGAAGGGTTGGTCTTGACGGTGCCAGGAAATTAACTGCTATAGCGATGATAACAATAAGGAATCCGGTTTTTCGGGGACGTTAACCGGATGCTAGCGCTTACAATACTTTTTATTGATTCAGCGCAACGGAGAAGATTAGAGAATGTGTGGAATAAGAAAACTTGAGAGAACAAACTCAATATCAACATCAGAAAAAATCAAATAAACATAAGTTTGATTGCAAATACAAGTGTCGTAAAGTTCATCTTCTATAGATATGTATAAAACAGAGAGAGAGAGAGACAGTAATGTACGAACACGCAAAACTCTTCACTGGATCATCCGATTTGCATGCGATTTTTTTTGTAGAGTTTGTCTTCATGCGAAGAAAAACACAACGGAAAGATAATTTCAAAAATATTTTTGTGGAATTTGAACATTAATTTTTAGTTTTTATTCGTTTCAAATAAAAGTCATGGCACCCAATTTCCATTTTTTTTATTCGAATCACCCAGAGTAGGAAGGCGCCAAAAGCAATCAAGGCTTACTAATGTTCATCCATCTATCTATAGGAAGTTTTGGTGCCCATTTCCTTTGCCAGTGTACTTTTCACGTAGCACTAGTAAAATGGATACTTGGATATGATTGTCCCCATGGGGTGCTGCAACTAGCCGATAACAAGCATATTTAAGGAATTTAATATTTTCTTAGATGATTGTTCGTGCACCGTTAATTTTTTTTTGAAATGTCATATTTGTTTAGCAACTCATGCAATATGGATGTAAAATTTTAGATAGACTCAAAACTTTTCCATTGCCAAATAATTTCTGATGAGTTTTGATAACACCAATAGAAAGTCATATAACTGATAAAAAATCACCTTTATTTATTTTTGGTTGATTTTTAGAATATGTTAAGAATTTATCCATTCAGTTTGAGATTTGAATGTTATCAATTTTATGATTCCAAGTAAACTGCATCACTATCATAAGAACGGATTGGAGGATCAGGAAACATTGAAAAATGCACACTACCTTTTATGCTCAGTGGTTAAAAGGAACTTTTCCAAAGTTTAGCTATATAGGACTTTAACTTGATATGAGATCCAACTCTCAGTTTCAAAAGTCAGACCACAGGATCGTAATTAAAAATATCATCAAACTTGAAAGTAAATAAAAATATAACATTTAAGTAAAAGGCATGCAACCTAAAATTTCGAAACATTTAAGTATAGAGAAAAATCTGAACCAATACACAAAAATACAAAAAATGTTTAGAACCAGATATCAGATAAAAAAAAACAATCAATCAAGAACAAGTGAGTTTAAAAATATAAACACTTGAACTCGATCAAAAAAAATAAAATCAAGAAAAATGACAGAATAAACCAAAAAAATAAATTTTACAAAAACTGAAACATTTGACAAAATTGACAAAATTGACAAAATTGACAAAATTGACAAAATTGACAAAATTGACAAAATTGAGAAAATTGAGAAAATTGACAAAATTGACAAAATTGACAAAATTGACAAAATTGACAAAATTGACAAAATTGACAAAATTGACAAAATTGACAAAATTGACAAAATTGACAAAATTGACAAAATTGACAAAATTGACAAAATTGACAAAATTGAGAAAATTGACAAAATTGACAAAATTGACAAAATTGACAAAATTGACAAAATTGACAAAATTGACAAAATTGACAAAATTGACAAAATTGACAAAATTGACAAAATTGACAAAATTGACAAAATTGACAAAATTGACAAAATTGACAAAATTGACAAAATTGACAAAATTGACAAAATTGACAAAATTGACAAAATTGACAAAATTGACAAAATTGACAAAATTGACAAAATTGACAAAATTGACAAAATTGACAAAATTGACAAAATTGACAAAATTGACAAAATTGACAAAATTGACAAAATTGACAAAATTGACAAAATTGACAAAATTGACAAAATTGACAAAATTGACAAAATTGACAAAAATTACAAAAATGACAAAAATGACAAAAATGACAAAAATGACAAAAATGACAAAAATGACAAAAATGACAAAAAAGACAAAAAAGACAAAAATGACAAAAATGACAAAAATGACAAAAATGACAAAAATGACAAAAATGACAAAAATGACAAAAATGACAAAAATGACAAAAATGACAAAAATGACAAAAATGACAAAAATGACAAAAATGACAAAAATGACAAAAATGACAAAAATGACAAAAATGACAAAAATGACAAAAATGACAAAAATGACAAAAATGACAAAAATGACAAAAATGACAAAAATGACAAAAATGACAAAAATGACAAAAATGACAAAAATGACAAAAATGACAAAAATGACAAAAATGACAAAAATGACAAAAATGACAAAAATGACAAAAATGACAAAAATGACAAAAATGACAAAAATGACAAAAATGACAAAAATGACAAAAATGACAAAAATGACAAAAATGACAAAAATGACAAAAATGACAAAAATGACAAAAATGACAAAAATGACAAAAATGACAAAAATGACAAAAATGACAAAAATGACAAAAATGACAAAAATGACAAAAATGACAAAAATGACAAAAATGACAAAAATGACAAAAATGACAAAAATGACAAAAATGACAAAAATGACAAAAATGACAAAAATGACAAAAATGACAAAAATGACAAAAATGACAAAAATGACAAAAATGACAAAAATGACAAAAATGACAAAAATGACAAAAATGACAAAAATGACAAAAATGACAAAAATGACAAAAATGACAAAAATGACAAAAATGACAAAAATGACAAAAATGACAAAAATGACAAGAATGACAAGAATGACAAGAATGACAAAAATGACAAAAATTACAAAAATTACAAAAATTACAAAAATTACAAAAATGACAAAAATGACAAAAATGACAAAAATGACAAAAATGACAAAAATGACAAAAATGACAAAAATGACAAAAATGACAAAAATGACAAAAATGACAAAAATGACAAAAATGACAAAAATGACAAAAATGACAAAAATGACAAAAATGACAAAAATGACAAAAATGACAAAAATGACAAAAATGACAAAAATGACAAAAATGACAAAAATGACAAAAATGACAAAAATGACAAAAATGACAAAAATGACAAAAATGACAAAAATGACAAAAATGACAAAAATGACAAAAATGACAAAAATGACAAAAATGACAAAAATGACAAAAATGACAAAAATGACAAAAATGACAAAAATGACAAAAATGACAAAAATGACAAAAATGACAAAAATGACAAAAATGACAAAAATGACAAAAATGACAAAAATGACAAAAATGACAAAAATGACAAAAATGACAAAAATGACAAAAATGACAAAAATGACAAAAATGACAAAAATGACAAAAATGACAAAAATGACAAAAATGACAAAAATGACAAAAATGACAAAAATGACAAAAATGACAAAAATGACAAAAATGACAAAAATGACAAAAATGACAAAAATGACAAAAATGACAAAAATGACAAAAATGACAAAAATGACAAAAATGACAAAAATGACAAAAATGACAAAAATGACAAAAATGACAAAAATGACAAAAATGACAAAAATGACAAAAATGACAAAAATGACAAAAATGACAAAAATGACAAAAATGACAAAAATGACAAAAATGACAAAAATGACAAAAATGACAAAAATGACAAAAATGACAAAAATGACAAAAATGACAAAAATGACAAAAATGACAAAAATGACAAAAATGACAAAAATGACAAAAATGACAAAAATGACAAAAATGACAAAAATGACAAAAATGACAAAAATGACAAAAATGACAAAAATGACAAAAATGACAAAAATGACAAAAATGACAAAAATGACAAAAATGACAAAAATGACAAGAATGACAAAAATGACAAAAATGACAAAAATGACAAAAATGACAAAAATGACAAAAATGACAAAAATGACAAAAATGACAAAAATGACAAAAATGACAAAAATGACAAAAATGACAAAAATGACAAGAATGACAAAAATGACAAAAATGAAAAAAATGACAAAAATTACAAAAATGACAAAAATTACAAAAATTACAAAAATTACAAAAATTACAAAAATTACAAAAATTACAAAAATTACAAAAATTACAAAAATTACAAAAATTACAAAAATTACAAAAATTACAAAAATGGCAAAAATGACAAAAATGACAAAAATGACAAAAATGACAAAAATGACAAAAATGACAAAAATGACAAAAATGACAAAAATGACAAAAATGACAAAAATGACAAAAATGACAAAAATAACAAAAATGACAAAAATGACAAAAGTGACAAAAATGACAAAAATGACAAAAATGACAAAAATGACAAAAATGACAAAAATGACAAAAATGACAAAAATGACAAAAATGACAAAAATGACAAAAATGACAAAAATGACAAAAATGACAAAAATGACAAAAATGACAAAAATGACAAAAATGACAAAAATGACAAAAATGACAAAAATGACAAAAATGACAAAAATGACAAAAATGACAAAAATGACAAAAATGCCAAAAATGACAAAAATGACAAAAATTACAAAAATGACAAAAATGACAAAAATGACAAAAATGACAAAAATGACAAAAATGACAAAAATGACAAAAATGACAAAAATGACAAAAATGACAAAAATGACAAAAATGACAAAAATGACAAAAATGACAAAAATGACAAAAATGACAAAAATAACAAAAATGACAAAATTGACAAAAATGACAAAAATGACAAAAATGACAAAAATGACAAAAATGACAAAAATGACAAAAATGACAAAAATGACAAAAATGACAAAAATGACAAAAATGACAAAAATGACAAAAATGACAAAAATGACAAAAATGACAAAAATGACAAAAATGACAAAAATGACAAAAATGACAAAAATGACAAAAATGACAAAAATGACAAAAATGACAAAAATGACAAAAATGACAAAAATGACAAAAATGACAAAAATGACAAAAATGACAAAAATGACAAAAATGACAAAAATGACAAAAATGACAAAAATGACAAAAATGACAAAAATGACAAAAATGACAAAAATGACAAAAATGACAAAAATGACAAAAATGACAAAAATGACAAAAATGACAAAAATGACAAAAATGACAAAAATGACAAAAATGACAAAAATGACAAAAATGACAAAAATGACAAAAATGACAAAAATGACAAAAATGACAAAAATGACAAAAATGACAAAAATGACAAAAATGACAAAAATGACAAAAATGACAAAAATGACAAAAATGACAAAAATGACAAAAATGACAAAAATGACAAAAATGACAAAAATGACAAAAATGACAAAAATGACAAAAATGACAAAAATGACAAAAATGACAAAAATGACAAAAATGACAAAAATGACAAAAATGACAAAAATGACAAAAATGACAAAAATGACAAAAATGACAAAAATGACAAAAATGACAAAAATGACAAAAATGACAAAAATGACAAGAATGACAAAAATGACAAAAATGACAAAAATGACAAAAATGACAAAAATGACAAAAATGACAAAAATGACAAAAATGACAAAAATGACAAAAATGACAAAAATGACAAAAATGACAAAAATGACAAGAATGACAAAAATGACAAAAATGAAAAAAATGACAAAAATTACAAAAATGACAAAAATTACAAAAATTACAAAAATTACAAAAATTACAAAAATTACAAAAATTACAAAAATTACAAAAATTACAAAAATTACAAAAATTACAAAAATTACAAAAATTACAAAAATGGCAAAAATGACAAAAATGACAAAAATGACAAAAATGACAAAAATGACAAAAATGACAAAAATGACAAAAATGACAAAAATGACAAAAATGACAAAAATGACAAAAATGACAAAAATAACAAAAATGACAAAAATGACAAAAGTGACAAAAATGACAAAAATGACAAAAATGACAAAAATGACAAAAATGACAAAAATGACAAAAATGACAAAAATGACAAAAATGACAAAAATGACAAAAATGACAAAAATGACAAAAATGACAAAAATGACAAAAATGACAAAAATGACAAAAATGACAAAAATGACAAAAATGACAAAAATGACAAAAATGACAAAAATGACAAAAATGACAAAAATGACAAAAATGCCAAAAATGACAAAAATGACAAAAATTACAAAAATGACAAAAATGACAAAAATGACAAAAATGACAAAAATGACAAAAATGACAAAAATGACAAAAATGACAAAAATGACAAAAATGACAAAAATGACAAAAATGACAAAAATGACAAAAATGACAAAAATGACAAAAATGACAAAAATAACAAAAATGACAAAATTGACAAAAATGACAAAAATGACAAAAATGACAAAAATGACAAAAATGACAAAAATGACAAAAATGACAAAAATGACAAAAATGACAAAAATGACAAAAATGACAAAAATGACAAAAATGACAAAAATGACAAAAATGACAAAAATGACAAAAATGACAAAAATGACAAAAATGACAAAAATGACAAAAATGACAAAAATGACAAAAATGACAAAAATGACAAAAATGACAAAAATGACAAAAATGACAAAAATGACAAAAATGACAAAAATGACAAAAATGACAAAAATGACGAAAATGACAAAAATGACAAAAATGACAAAAATGACAAAAATGACAAAAATGACAAAAATAACAAAAATGACAAAAATGACAAAAATGACAAAAATGACAAAAATGACAAAAATGACAAAAATTACAAAAATTACAAAAATGACAAAAATTACAAAAATGACAAAAATTACAAAAATGACAAAAATTACAAAAATGACAAAAATGACAAAAATGACAAAAATGACAAAAATGACAAAAATGACAAAAATGACAAAAATGACAAAAATGACAAAAATGACAAAAATGACAAAAATGACAAAAATGACAAAAATGACAAAAATGACAAAAATGACAAAAATGACAAAAATGACAAAAATGACAAAAATTACAAAAATGACAAAAATGACAAAAATAACAAAAATAACAAAAATGACAAAAATGACAAAAATGACAAAAATGACAAAAATGACAAAAATGACAAAAATGACAAAAATGACAAAAATGACAAAAATGACAAAAATGACAAAAATGACAAAAATGACAAAAATGACAAAAATGACAAAAATGACAAAAATGACAAAAATGACAAAAATGACAAAAATGACAAAAATGACAAAAATGACAAAAATGACAAAAATAACAAAAATGACAAAAATGACAAAAATGACAAAAATGACAAAAATGACAAAAATGACAAAAATGACAAAAATGACAAAAATGACAAAAATGACAAAAATGACAAAAATTACAAAAATTACAAAAATGACAAAAATTACAAAAATGACAAAAATGACAAAAATGACAAAAATGACAAAAATGATAAAAATGACAAAAATTACAAAAATTACAAAAATGACAAAAATGACAAAAATGACAAAAATGACAAAAATGACAAAAATGACAAAAATGACAAAAATGACAAAAATGACAAAAATGACAAAAATGACAAAAATGACAAAAATCACAAAAATGACAAAAATGACAAAAATGACAAAAATGACAAAAATGACAAAAATTATAAAAATGACAAAAATGATAAAAATGACAAATTCAAAATTCTGTTCATTTTCATTATTCTTTAAATGTTCTGGTTTTGTCCAATTCATTTTTTAAATTATCTTTTCTGACGATCACGCTTATAGAAAACTTCAATGTATTTATATACAGAAAAAACACACAAATCAAAATTTCAGCCTTGACGTATGCTTAAGAACCGTTTCTACCATTCTCAATTAAATAATATCAAAATATTGTAATTGTTAATGAAATATAGCTGAAAACATAAATATGCGCATTGAGCTCGCCGGTTTCGGGAATCGGCTATTTTGACTTCTTTCATTATAAAATTATTTTCACAAAAACTGTAAGAGATTTTAACAGAAAAATTGCTCTAACGTATACGAAACAGATGTCCGCTCATGTACATGTACTTTTTAGACATCTATCTTTTGGAACATGGGAGAAAATGAATACTTTCCTTAATATGCGCATATAGCCCGCCTCTCCCCTATGTTTACAGATGCGACAGTTCAACACGTACTTTGATGGTAGAGTTCAAGTGTGTTTATAAACTTCTCTACACATCGCACATGGGTTGCTCTTTTAAGACTGATAACCACAGTTAGTCAAGTTGCTATCAAGTACTGAAAGAAGAAGTTTGAATTGCATCATAGATGAAAAATCCGATTTTAAACGGATCTTGAAACTGGTTTTCAAGAAATTGGTCAGGTTAATGACTGCCGGAACCGGAGCCAGAGGGCGAACGACTTCTGGAGCATGATCTTGTACCGGAAAGTGAACGGCTACCGGATCGAGAATGTAAACCCGATCGGGATTTAGTTCCGGAGTAACTACTTCTTCCTGACATCGACCGGGACCGGGAACGAGATTGTGAACGATCCAAACTGCTGCCGGATTCCGATCATGAACGGATCTTATGTTTACGTTACGTTGCTTGTGCACTTTTTCCTCAGCTGCCCGAATCGTTGCAATTTGCAGCTTTGAGTCGGCTTCGGTCACTGTTCGAGTTGCTAGAAGAAATCGTGGCTCTGGGTATACGATTCGATTTCTGTTTTTGCGAATGTCCTTCTTCCTGTTTCCTCCGACATTGCAACATTTGCAACATGAACTGGCGACAAAAAAACAGACTTCCGACAATTGAGTACTTCACTTTTCCTTGCCAGCAGTCTTTCGGAAGTCGGAAGTCCGGACTTCCGAAGTAAAATTTAGTGCTGGCGCGTAATGTGTCGGGGTTGCTTTAAAATTGGTTTCCACATCCTGATACAGCATCCTGATAAATACAAGGCAACTGCAAAAACCATTTTTAGAGCATGCTAATTATATAAAATCATACTCACAAGATTACAAACCTTGTTTTCAAATCAGAGAGAAATATTATACACTTTTCGTTAGCTGGTAGTTATAAACATCCCGCTTGCTGATAGTGAATGAAGGAAACATTTCAACCGCACGGAGAAAAAAAGTTCCTCGTTGTTTCAGCCAAGGGGTGTGCTGAAGATTTTATTTGTTTAAGTAACCGGCTAAGTAAGTAGATCAAATGAAAGTTTTTAAAATAAACTCTCATATTTATGGTACTTTAAATTAACAAATTTTTTATTCACAGATAAAAATTCTATCGCAGTGAAGAAAATAATTTAATTGGAATATTTTTCCTTTTGATTTTTATTTTAGTATCAACGGTCCAGAAGTGCTTTAAATGTTTTACAAATATAACGAAAAAACAAAATGAAACTTCCATCGAAAATTATCGCTTTAGGAAAAGTTTTGTAATTCGTTAAACCTGAGACGTGAAACCTGAAATATGAGACCTGAGATCTCAGACACGAGACAGGAGACATTAGACCTGTGAAATGAGACCTGAGACCTGAGACTTGAGACCTGAAATATGAGACCTGAGATCTCAGACACGAGGCACGAGACCTAAGACCTAAGACCTGAGACTTGAGACCTGAGTCCTGGGACCTGATACCTGAGATCTGAGCCCTGAGACCTGAATCCTGAGACCTGAGACCTGAGACCTGAGACCTGAGACATTAGACCTGAGACCTGAGACCTGAGACCTGAGACCTGAGACCTGAGACATGAGACTTGAGTCATGAGACATGGGACATGAGACCTGAGACATGAGACATTAGACCTGATACATGAGACATGAGACATTTGATCTGAGACATGAGACTTCAGACATGAGACATGAGACATGAGACACGGGACATGAGACATGAGACATGAGACATGAGACATGAGACATGAGACATGAGACATGAGACATGAGACATGAGACATGAGACATGAGACATGAGACATGAGACATGAGACATGAGACATGAGACATGAGACATGAGACATGAGACATGAGACATGAGACTTCAGACATGAGACATGAGACACGGGACATGAGACATGAGACATGAGACATGAGACATGAGACATGAGACATGAGACATGAGACATGAGACATGAGACATGAGACATGAGACATGAGATATGAGACATGAGACAAGAGACATTAAACCTGAGGCATGAGACAGTCCCAAAAAAGGAAATAACCATTTTACGTATCCAAAAAAAGCCGACTACAAGCAGCTTCCGGGACAGGAGTTTTATACGGAAAAAGGAAAGGGAAAGGTAGCAGATATTTTCAAGCACATGAAACTGTCAAAATTCGCGAAGAAATATCTGGTTTGGCAAGCCATCGGTACCTGTGGCTTGAATGCAGCATTTTCATAGCTTCTGGGACTGTCAACCAAGAAATTTACGTGAATGAGTGCTTGAATAAACGTCTGCTGCCTTTCCTGAAGAAACACGGTTGCTCCGTACTGTTTTGGCCGGATTTGGCATCTTGCCATTACGGTAAAAAGGCCATGGAGTGGTACGCCGCCAACAACATGCAGGTGGTTCCCAAGGACAAGAACCCTTCCAACACGGCAAAGCTCCGCCCAATTCAGAAATACTGGGCTATTGTCAAGCGAAACCTAAAGAAGACCAAAAAACTGCTAAGGACAAGTAGAAGTTCAAGGCAAACTGGCTTTCTGCGGCGAAAAAGGTGGACAAAGTGGCTGTACAAAATCTGATGGCAGGGATTAAGAGTAAGGCCCGGCTATTCGGATTTGGAAAAGCGGAAGCCTAACTGAATATTTTCACTGAATTAAATTCTAATTAAACTTTAAAAAGAAATTTAATTTGATTTTTTAAATAAACGATTTCACCGATTTACACGCGTTTTCCCTTGACCAAATTTTGACCATATCACCCTTTAAGTCACTCGAACGCAACCAATTTGTAAAACATAGCTTGTGGGGAATCGTGGGCCACTTTTTTTGGGGTATCGTGGGCTAACTTTATTTCGGTGTTTTTATACACATTCAGAACTTAAAATAAGTTTTTCCTTTCTGCAAAGTTTTCTTATGCCAAATAAACAGTTATGAAAAATATTTTGTTAATTTTTTCCAATGCGATAGAGACGAACATAAATCATATATAAGAAAATTTGCCGGAACGTTCGCGAGCCAAGAATTAGGAACTGTTCAATCACACACATCTTTCTTTTTTATTTCCTCATCTGAAATTTCTTTCAAATAACTAAATGAATAATGAAATTTCAGTTTTGGGTGAACTCATAAATTTTTCACGTTATCTAGTCAATTTGGATTTGGTGGCCCACGTTTCCCCGCAGTTTTTCGAAATCCAAAAAAAAAATAAAAAATTTAAAATATTCAGAATTCGGGAAAACTATTTTTTTTCAAAAATTAAAAAAATGGCTAATGAAACCTCAAAAATGTAGAAAGCCATCTCATTTATTTTTTTTCTTTTTATCTTTTATAATAAAGAAGTTATGAAGCAAAGAAAAAAGTGGCCCATAATACCCCACTCTCCCCTACGAATTTCTTTACTGAATGTTATTGCCTTTTTTAAGAAATCCCAAAAATAAGAGTTGGTGCAAACTGATTGAATGTTTGTGTTCTGCGCTCTCATTTAAGTCAAAATCAGTCCATATTATTTGCTCCTCGGGAAAATGTGATTTTTTTTTACCACATCCTGGAACAAATGGAAAATGGTTATCTTTTAACCAAAAATAGTTGAATGATTACGATAGTGTTTATGGAGGTTAAATTGAAATTAAAGTGTAGCCACGTCAAATGCGCACCCATGACGAATCAGTTATTTTCCCAAATTATCGCATGCTGACGTCGCTGCAAAAAGATGATTACGCAATTCGGCGAAAACTCGTGAAAATTTATAAATTCAAAAATTTGGCTCCCAAATACATCAATAGCAGAAATAAGTGTCTCTTGATTGATCAAAACTGGACCAAGAAAGGATATCGAACGGTATTGACAGCTGAAGGAATGGCCATTTGACATTTGTCGAAAACTGTAAGAATCTAAGAGGCATTTTAAAGTAATGAGTCAGCGATACAAGAAGGGTGATTCACGGAAGCTGATATATTTTTATTATTCCAGAGACCTGAGAACATCTTACATCCAAAATCATAAGCTGTGAAAAACAAAGTTAATTTTTTTTTTATAAAAAGTGTCTCGCGTTTACTACGGGATATCTTTACAAGTCGCATTGATCCGAGTGAGGAAACGGAAGGCTGTAGCCACGATAGCGCCGATATCTATCGGGCTCAGCCAGGAATTGACCGAATCTGAGTTAGGTGACTCCACGAGGTCCGATAATCTGGCCATACTCAGCGGCGTACTCCTTGAGCCAGGTCAACACCGAGGCTAGAATCACGATAGAGCCAAAATCTATCGAGTCCAGGAGCGTAGGCGGTTCCGACTGGTCACCTGATATCGTCAAGTAATATAGGGCACAGTCGAGGGGCCTTTCCAAAAATCGGTGCGGGTGGTCGTATATCCTTCCGAAATCTGAAGTCTGGCATCGCGTCTCCGATTTCCCCTGGAGAGCGATAGCGGTCTTGCTTGCATCACACACTAAACGGTAAGTTGATTGTTGGAAGATAAGATAGGGACGAAGCTTAGGTTAGGGCATAGGTCGGCAACCTGCGGCTCGCGAGCCGCATCCGGCTCTTTTGATGTAAAGCTACGGCTTTTTAGTTAACTGCGCCAATATTGTATATATTTTTGAATAAAATCTTTATAAAACCATGCTGAAGGGATAATAAAGTCTTAAGACCTGGCACACGGATTTTCATAGGTTCAGAAAAGAATTTTAAAATTGCATCCGCTGCAGGTACAAGCGGAAAGGACCAAATGGCAAAATAGCATTTTTAGAAGCCTTTACAATTTCTTTACTTTTTACTGTTTTTGAAGCATCATCATAGAGATCAAGAATTAGTTTACCATTAACAGTAAATGCTAAGAATAACTGTTGTTATAAAACAACAAAATTATATTATCATCAGATTATTTATTTCTAAACGTTCAATCGAACACAAACACAGGAAAACCAAAGTTTAACATTTACAAAAAAAGTAGTTCTTGGCCAGACTCTGTTTTGTTATCAAACAACGTAGCCCTTAACAAATTCTATATTTTAAGCACTCATAATTACTTTATGCCCTCTATGAAAATTGATCAGTTGAAATTTCCAAAATTTCATTACAATTAATCAACCATTTCGATTCAATCATCGATGGAAAAAATATAAAAAATTTTAAGCTAAAGTAAATATAAAAATTCCGCTTTTCGCGTCTGATTCTTGCGAATCTAAATTCCAAATTTGAGTCCGAAATTTTACTATCTAAGAAGTTGCGATTTAAATATAAACGAATCAAAACACCGAGAGAATATGAAATTTCCTGCAGATTTTTCCTCGTGAAGATTACATGTTTCTTTATCAGCAAACATTCTTCATTTAAAATCAATTCCAAAGCCAAAATCCTGTGGATGATTTTTTTCATAAATAGAAAAACAGTTTTTTTTCATAGAACAAACTTCCGACTAAATTCAAGTTTTGCTTTATATTTGTGATCTTCAGCTGAAATTTTGAAATTACGTTACCAATCAATGATATTAAACTGAATTCATCATCTAAATCTATAATATTATATTTCCGAGTTTCCAGTTCTGGATGGTCATTTTAAAGCTTGGCTATACCTAAATTTAGCATAAGAATCAAGTTCAAGAATTTTGAATCCTTAAACAAAACAAATACTCAAGGCGGTTTCTTATATTCTTTTTTCCAAATTTTAAAAATAAACCTTTTTAATTTTGAAAACGCATATGCATTGTGAAATTCATGGATCAAATTTTGTATAAACCAGGATTTCCAAACTTTATCTTTCTTTCAAAAGTTTCCATTAATTATTCAAATTTCAAATAAAAAATCTTAAGCTCGATACCGAAAACAAAATATAAAGACAAAAGTACAATTATGATTTTGACAGTTTGAATCCAAAATAGCTGGAATGGATTTACTCTCATTTAAAATTCAATACAAAGAACTGAGTTTCAATCTACAAGTGAGAAAATTTTAAGAAAATATTGCAGAATTCTGAACCTGGGATTAGTGTGGGTTGACTTGACTTGATTTTGAACTGATGCTAGAATTCTAAGTCAAGTTTGTTACTTGAATAACCTTACTCAATCATCAAAATTTTATTGAGAACCAAAAATTATGTGTTGAGTAAAAACCTCGCCCTCTTTTCTTGGACCCTCATGGGAGAATGTTTAACCCCCAAAACACCCCCCGTTCTTATGGCCAGTTCCAATTTACCGCTTCATCCGGGGATTGCCCAGATTTTCAAAGAAAAAAAATGACGATGCCAGGTCCGGTCTGGTTGCCCGTATATCGAGAAAAAAAGCCCGGTTTTTTCCAGAATTATATACACTTTTTTATGAAATTCATAAAAAAAAAAATGAAAAAAAATGAAAATTATGAAATTCCAAATTATCGTGGCTGGTAAACGGTGGATAATGTGCAACACGAGACCCCATAGTGGTCATATCACCTCTTATTCACAACTCCTATCTCTACCTCCCCGCGGTGCCGGCTGGGGTGCGAGTAACCTAAGCGGAGATCGGGTACCCAACCCCGGTGGATGCTTTGGTCGCATGCAGACTGAGAAGGTGGCCGCACGGCGAAAGTCGGAATTGGGCAGGCATGTACCGGGTCAGCCAAAGCAGCCACCCGCTTACGATATGCGGAGCTGGAAAAGGCAGTTAAACGAGCTTGTAGACGAGACAAGAGAGCCTGGACAAACTCCCTAGCCGAAGAGGGAGAAAGAGCTGCCGCCAATGGAGATATCCGATTACTTTATGACATTTCTCGCCGCCTCAGTGGTGCAAGGATTAATACAAGAATGCCGCTGAAAGACCGAGCAGGTCAGTTATTGAATAGTGAATAGCGATGACCAACAGAACCCTCAGCTTGATGCGCCAACAGTAAGTCGCATAAATGGCGTAAACTCGGAAGCGCCTTCGCTGGCTGAAATAGAAGCGGCAATCAAAAACATGAAATCCAACAAAGCACCTGGGATCGATTGCATCCCTGCTGAAATGCTGAAAGCCGACCCTGCCCTGTCAGCACAAATGTTGCACCGTCTTTTCGCTGACATCTGGGATACTGCAACATTCCCGGCCGACTGGATGCAGGGTATCCTCGTAAAGGATCCGAAGAAAGGAGACCTGACAGAGTGCGGTAACTGGCGAGGCATAACGTTAATCTGTACAACCCTCAA
This sequence comes from Uranotaenia lowii, assembly GCF_029784155.1. Lineage (NCBI taxonomy): Eukaryota > Metazoa > Arthropoda > Insecta > Diptera > Culicidae > Uranotaenia > Uranotaenia lowii. The sequence continues at coordinate 393,387,532 of NC_073692.1, forward strand.
AGTACTCTGCAAAGTGATCCTGAACAGGATCCAGGAGAAAATCGACGCTACACTCCGACGGCAATCAATGAATTCCAGGACTTTCTTCTGTTGGTGTTCGTTGATTTCGAAAAAGCATTCGACCGACTTAACCATGAAAACATCTGGGCGGCTCTAAGGCGACGAGGGGACCCAGAGAAACTAGTCCATCTCATCGAAGCACAATACGAGGCATTCTCGTGCAAGGTCCTGCACGACGGTGTCTTGTCCGAACCAATCCCGGTAACTGCTGGAGTGAGACAAGGATTTATTTTATCACCGCTACTTTTTCTTATCGTAATGGATGAGATTCTGACTGGATCGATCGACTGTGCACCGAACCGAGGATAGCCGTGGAATCCTTTCACAATGGAGCAACTGAACGACCTTGACCTGGCTGACGATATTGTTTTGCTCGCCCAAACACAACCGGACATGCAGAGCAAACTCGACGACCTCACCGAAAGTTCCAAGGCAGCAGGTCTCAAAGTCAATGTCGGAAAGACCAAGTCGATGGAGATCAACACAGGAAATCCCTCCAGTTTCATGGTAGCTGGGCAGCAAGTTGAGAAAGTGGAGTGCTTCCAGTATCTTGGTAGCCAGATAACGCCTGATGGTGGTACCAGGAAAGACATCGAAACCCGGATCAGAAAGGCCCGATTTGCGTTTGCGAGTCTCCGAAACATCTGGCGGTCACTCAAGATCTCTCTACGAACAAAAATCCGAATCTTCAACTCAAACGTCAAATCCGTATTGCTGTACGGGTGCGAAACTTGGTGCACATATGCGGTGACGACGCGAAAACTGCAAGTATTTGTAAACCGCTGCCTGCGAAATATCATCCGCGCTTGGTGGCCTGGCAACTGGATCTCGAATGAGGAACTACATCGCCGGTGTCATCAAAGGGCGCTAGAAATCGAGATTCGGGAACGTAAGTGGAGATGGATTGGGCACACGCTGCGAAAAGATGAAAACGAGATTTGCAGAGAGGCGCTAGATTGGAATCCAGAAGGTCATCGAAGAAGAGGCAGGCCCAGAAACTCGTGGCGGCGAAGCCTAGCCGCTGAAATCCGAACTGTCAACGAGAACCTTGACTGGGACCAGATGAAGACGTTGGCTCCGGATCGTCAACAGTGGAGGTCTTTTACCACGGCCCTATGCACCGGAGGATCGGCGCGGGATCATTAAGTAAGTTTTCCCAGTCGATGGAATGGTCAAATTCTGTTGTGTGGGCGGCCACGCTCGATTCATTTATCCTTTTGTTTTCAACGGCATTCTTATGCTCTATGAGCCGCACTTAAAATTTACGGCGGGTTTGGCCGATGTAAATCGATGGACAACTCTTACATGGAATTTCGTAAATTCCAGATCTCTCCTCTTCTGGAATCCTATCTTTGAGTGAAACTAGCCGATTCTTCAAAGTATTCCCACTTTTGTAGGCAGTTTCTAATCCATGTTGTTGAAGAATCTTATTTATACCATCAGTTAGTTTTAGTGAAATGGTAGACTAACTCTGTAAGATTCTTCTTTTTCCGGTCTGAAGGTAGCTGTATCACTTCTATGCTTTTTTCGGGCGTGTTTGCGAAGGATTTTTCGAACAAAATCATAGTCATATCCATTCACAATTCCGGCTTCGTATATTTTCTGCTTTTCCTCTTCAAACTCGGACTTCTCCATCGGAATATGATACAACCGGTGTGCCATGGAGTGGAAGGCGGCTTGTTTTTGAGCCCCAAAATGATTCGAGTCGACTGTGATGTATCTATCAGTTGAGGTTGGTTAACGGTAAATTCCAAATTTCAAAGTATTATCCTCTTTTCTTTGAATCAGCAAATCAAGGAAAAGGAGTTTTCCCTCAACTTCTTTTTCAACCGTAAACTTGATCGAGCTATACTGATTATTGAGGAGCTTGAGTGTCTGTTGGAGATAGCGTTCTTTTACGGAAGCAAAAATATCCTCTACGTAGCGTCACTAAACACGAGGGAAGAGTTTTTCTTTCTTCTTCAGATTCGTTTCAAAATCTCCCATGAATACTTCGCCAGAAGGTGGGAGAGTTTGCTACCCATACTGAGGCCAAATGTCTGTTTATAAAACTTACCCCAAAACATGAAATAGTTTTGTTTCATGCAAACTTCAGCGACGGCGATGTATGCTTCGATCTGATTGGGGGGTACTCGGCGGCGTTTTAAATGTCTTCGTAGGCTGTCGAGAGCATCGGAAATGGGGACGCTGGGGAAAAGTGCGGAGACGTCAAATGAAACCAGAATTTCGCCTCGACGCACTTTGAATCCTTTTAGGTGTTCCACTAGCTCAATCGAGTTTTTTACACTTTTTTCCGTGATTCACAGGGTACTTCTTTATTTCCTCTACCAACCAAGCTGCCATTTTTTCCGTGGGTGTGCAAATATTGGAGGAAATGGATCGCATGGCTTAGCCTTTTGGAACGAGGAACTTCCTTTCTAGTTTTGAATCTCTAATAAGGTTGGCAACTCTTTGCCTGACAATGTTGGCTTCCTCGATCAGCATATTGAGAGGATCTTTTGGTTTCCCGTTCTTGAATGCGCATTCTTCGTATGGGCCCGTTGCTATCATGTCACGGACTTTGGTATCATAATCCTGGTCCAGTGGTATTCATGATAACCACTGCATTTCCCTTGTCTGCTCGAGTGCATCACTTCATGTTTTTGAATTTCTCGATCGCATTTTCAAGTCGCTTGAATTAATTTTTTAAGTTGGTCTTTTTTGGGATGTTTTCGCAATAAAATTCCCGATATCGTGGCGAAGAGCAGCTTTTAACGGAAAATTTCGGAACTAACATACCTCAAAAAATATTCCTGATATACCTAAATATACCTGAGTTTAGTTGGTAGAAAATGTAAATTAGCACATTTCCTTTGGGTAGTTTAATAACAATAACAGTAGTTACAATTAGTAGTTTCGATTTTTTGGTTTATGCTTGCATTATCAATAATCATAACTGACAAAAAAAACAACATTTTTTCGACTTTGTGCCAAATGCTCATCCGCAGCTATCCGCAGCTGGACTCACGTTCCGCAAATAGTATAGATTCCAAACTAAATTGTGATGGTGGTCTCTTGAGACTGCTCGGCCCTGCTCGATATAGACCAACTTAGGCCAAAAAATACATTTTTTTTTTCAATATTACCCATTTTTTGCTAATTTAAATTAACCGTGCATCCTTTAAATTTTCACAATTTTGCTAGGTCTGATGTCTGTAGCGTAATGAGTTTTCATCACAGATGGCTGAAATTTTGGGAATCTAGGTTTGAATTCTCTGGCTATCAAATGGTTTGCAAGACACGTCATTCAAAACAAGTACATTTTTTGATTTTTGGCCACCACTTTCCCCATAGTACGCTGCTTCAAGGACGCGCTCATTTCCTTCCGAACAATAGAAATATTCATGATAAGAGAATCATTATATGGTATTAGCAACTCAACTATGAGATCGTTTATATTAAAATTTGAGAATGACCAATTGGAAAATGATATGCTAAACTGAACTGAAGTAACTCTCCTGAATTACTTCAGTATAGAATAAAATTTTGGTTAAATCAGTTGAAATGTGAAAATGGGGTTAAGACCTCAGTGGTATCCTATTTGTAGAAAATTTTGCACTAGTTTTTCCAGAAAATCCTAGACAGCATTTGATTCCCAAGACTATTATCTCACTTCTGAAAAATTACGAAAATATTCAAATGACGGATTGAATAGCAGTAGTAAAAATGCCAAACCGATATCGAGACGTACTTTCACCCCACCTCTGGGGTAAAAGTTCGAATGATGTAGGGTAAAAGTGATAACAGTACGACCTATCAAATTTCCACATTTTTACATGAAGTCAAGTGAAAAATTATGTTGTACTAGCTGTTGATTAAAACTGATTAAAATTCTTCCAAATAAAATTGTACTCGCTCATTTTCACTATCTTTAGTTTATTAGAAATTTCTATCTGTTTATCAAATTTTATAATCTTGAAAAGTTCTGACTTAAAAAGGCATCACTGTCACCGATAAGGCAGATACATTAATTAAAAATAAACTAACAAATGATAAATAAAATTCTTAATAAAAAGAAATTTTGCGACTAATTGTGTATATTTTTTATAGATCGCTTTGGAACATCAACATGGGTGATAGAAGCATTCACGGCGAAAACAATACCGATGGATATTACTTCCAGTTATATACCGTTATTTATTTATTCTATCGCTTGAGAAAAAGGAATGATTTGAAGTCTTACGAAATCGGAAACGCAATTGAAGGATTCGGAAATCTGGATGACGTCATTGTAAGTGGAAGTTTTAAAAACGGATCGAAATTCCTCCATGCGATACAGGTTAAACATGCCAGCAATCATCAATCAACAATCGATTCAACCATGTTGCGTAATAAGCGTGGACCGTTTTATCTACTGAAATATTTTAAATCATTTCTGCAGTTGAAGGATAAATTTCAACTCGATGAAATTAAGCAAATTATGATATGGACAAATCGAGACTTTGCCAGTGGCTTCAATACTATTGAGCCTTTTCATCCCGATCACGATATTTTTCCGTGTGAAGATATACAGTATCGTCGATACAAGCTCACCAATTGTGAGGATTTCAAGCAAGAGTTCCTGGAAGAAGCCCATTCATTGGCTTAGCTGGCATATATTTTCGTCGATGTTATATTTAAGAAACAAGTATGGAGCTGCAAGGGTAAAACTGCAAAAAATTATTACCGTATAATGGCACAAGAAGTGATAGAATGCAACGGAAACGAATCAAAGTTTCGCCAATCATTCATCGATGGAGACAAGGACATCCTCCTTCCCAACACGTCGTTGTTTCGGCGGATTTTCGAACGAATTATGGCAACAAAAATAGATAGTTTTCAAATGAATAAGCTGAATAACTACACTCAATTCGAGCTTAAAGTAGATTTTACTGAAGGAAAAAAGGGAAAAAATTGGCCAATCGAAAAAACCGACCCCTCAGAAAATGATATAGATGAGTTTTTTAGTCGACTTGTTTTTTATGTGAATGTGCCAAACGTTATAGAACTTAAAATATTTCTTAACACTCAGTTTCACGATAGTTTCGATGATTTGACCGATTTGATAGAATATTGTACAAAACAAAGGATGGTCAAAGATGTAAATATCGAAAGAATTTTAGACCTTACAAGACTAAGAACACGTTTGGGCCCAAATAGAGGACCTTACTTCGAAGAGAATGATTTGGTAGGTTTAGAATTGGGAACTGAAAACGATCCCTCTTTTCTGTATGTTCAAGCTGTTCAAGACATTTCTTGCACTATGTCAAGAATTCGCTACGTTGTGGAAAACCAGTTACATGTTATGAATAAAAAATGTTTAGCGATCAATAGTTCTCAATTGATCAAAGAGCTAGATGAGATTTCATCAATCCTAGATTACCATATGCTCAAAAAATATGGATTGAATGTTCTTATCATTGGTTTAGATCAGTGGTTTTCAAAGTGGTCCCTACCGCCCCCTTGGGGGCGTTGAGAGCTTCCAGGGGGGCGGTGGGCTCAATGTTGAAATTTGGGGGGCGTTGGAAGGACTCAGGGGGGCGGTGAGGTCGTAATTTACATTTTCACAAATCACGAAATAACAACGAGAAAGCTCGAAGCAAAAAAATGAAATTACGTTACAAAACTAGACATCAGGTTGAAGACTAAAATATTTGTAATTTCACAGAGCTGCAAGCAAATTTTTGTTCCAGTATCTCAATAAATAATATTAAATGTATTTACAAGATTTTTTTTTCAATTGTCACTGGTTTTGTATACGCTCTACATGTTGATCATGTTTTGTAAGATTATTTTGGATTATACTAAAACAAGAATAATTTTAGATGGCAATGCTTGAAAATCTTCAAATTGTATTGTCTCAAAAAATCTGCTAAACAGAAAAAACCTTCAAAAATATTTGTATAAAAAGCGTCATCTGTGATTTAGTGATAGATTTTCTAGAAAGAAAATATGTAATAATTAATGTAATAAGTTTAGCTAAGAGAGCTTTGATTTTAAGTTCTTATTTGTTCATCTCTATTTCAATCGATTCAAAAAATCAATTATGCCATTTGCAATGGATAAACTTTAAATCTATTTGGTTATAACTTATATTGCCTGGAGTCAGTTATTAATTAAATTAATTAAAATTTAATTTGTATTCAATTATGCAATTTAGTCTTCAACACTAATGCAAATTAATGGTGAATAGAAAATTTTGTTTACCAAAATTTAGGATTTTTGATTTGATATTAAAACAACCAAACAACAATTAACCAGTTTAAGTAAGTATCCATGAAACTTTTCTTAGGACTAAGTGTTTACTGGAAGTTGGAAGCAATATGAGGCCCTTGTAGCCAAAAGGGTATAAAATAAATACATAAAAGCTAATTTCTAGAAAACAGGCTTTGAAGTTGTTATGTTTGGTTATTTTCCATATATTGTTTGTTTGTTTCCATATATTTTCAAAAAACACGCAGTTTTCTTTCGATCAAAATACGTAGTATTACATATAAATTCTAAAAATCTGTAAAATCATGAAATAAAGTTCGAAATATAAAGAATCGTTGACCATAATTGAATCAAAATCGACCATTTTTACACTTATAACACCTTATAATACCTCTTAGGCTCTGAGGGCCTCATATAAATTTGATTTGATTTGAAATTTGTTTATTTGGAAGGGTGCCGTGCGCTACCCCGATTAGGCACCCACATATAAATTTGAATGAGTTTTGAGTGAAACCTTACAACAACATCAAGCCAAAAGCTAGTGGCTTTTCAACGATCCAAATTTTCAATATATTCAATAGATTTTCTGAAAATTTGCCCAGAGGGGCGTTGAGCTCGAAAATTTTGTAAAAGGGGGCGGTGAGTGAAAAAAGTTTGAAAACCACTGGTTTAGATGATGAGAGTTCAGCAGCAGATTTTATTGAAAAAACTCATAATATTCTGAGATCTTCGGGAATAAAACTGATTTATGTAGGATATTCAGAACTTTCGATTGACTGCAAAACTATTCAAGACAATTTTGATGTAAGTTGCCTGTCTAAAGAATCCAAGGAAGACATTTTCAAACGAATGATTTCCTTTCATGGAAATCCGGGCAAATCGGTTGGTGAGATTTTTTCCAGCAACATCTTTTCCAAATCTAATTATAGGCTAATACTGGAGCTGTTCAGGGTTCAGAAAACATTGAAAATTGATGTTCAAGAAATAAAAGTGAATCCCTATTATGTATCAAGAAAAGAAAATCTGTTCAAAGGATCGAAAGTGCTGATTATGGGTGATCCAGGGATGGGAAAAACTACCGAAATAGCTGTTGAAGCCCTCAAATTGATTGATGAAAATCACGATAAATTGATTATTTTGCTTGATTTCCCATTATTACTACCAGTTTATGAAAAATTGAACAATAGTATATATGATGCTATAGTTGATACTTTAAAACTAGAAGTTACAGAGCGTCTTTTAGTAAAGCAACTAATTTCAGTAGGAAAAATATGTCTTCTACTTGATGACCTTGATGAAATAAGTGACCAGTCTAAAAATTCACGGAATAAATTTCTGAAGGATCTAGAACAACTATCACTTTTTAAAATATGTGTTACATCTAAACCTTTGAAAAATGATTTAATTGAAGCAATCCGTTTAGGGTTTAACTTGAATTACTTAGAACCATTCGATGAAGAACATCAAAAAGTATTTTTGCGAAAGTATTTTGAGCTAGCCTTGATAAATAATCCTTCTCTAATTGAATTCAGAATTCATCAACTGGTAATGCATTTCAAAATTATATTTAGCAATAAGTTAGTGCTAGGAAATCCAATGAAAATAAACATGGTCGGATACATTAATAAGGATTCAATAGCAAATGCCTGCTTTGTTCCGAATATGTATTTTCATATCGGAGATATTTTGGCAAAGTTTGTAAATTGCAAGTTTGAAAACCGGTACAATGAACTTTATAGAGCAAACAAAAATGTTAAAAAAGATTATTCTCGGATGAAAAATGATTTTTTTGAGAATCACATTTCTTTGGCAAATCAACTGTTTGTCAACTCGACACCAAATGAAAATTTAGCTAAAGGTTTAGAAGCATATGGTTTGATTAAAATGCTCCCTACGGTAGGTTTCATACATAAAACATATCTAGATTATTTCTTATCCTTCAAAAGGTTCAAGAATACAAATACAAACGTAGATTCCCAGCCGTTGGACGGCTACACCGTTTTTAATGATTATTTAGAAATTTTGGGAGCTTTGAATTTAGCAAATTCGACCCTGTTGAGAAAAATTACTTTTCCTAATGATGAAGGCATCAGCTATAATGATGCTTTGTATCAAGTACTTCAAAGTCAGAAAAAATACAACGATAATCTCTTGAAATTGATATTCAAGCCTCTTGATTTGAAACAGACATGAAAAACAGACATGAATAAAAGGGTCCACATCTCAACAAACATGTGTAACCGAATGCTTGTTCACCCGAAGAGTTATCAAATTAAATATTATTCAGTATTTAAGTACTTAACAGCAATCACTTACTAATCTATACTATTAAATGTTTTAATGGCTCTTTTATAGTAAAATAAAAAAAAATCTTTATCCCCAATGGTTCTTTATTACTAGATTTAACTACAATAAATAAACGGAGAAACATATTTTCAGTGCAGTTCCAAGTGCAGTAGGAAAAATACATTAATAAGTATCAGTTTCATTAATTAAAAATGTTTATTGCCATTGAAGATTTAGCTATGGAAACAACAAATAATAATATATGTTATTCGTTTCAATGTTATTAAAAATATGCTGCAGAACACAAAGAAGCAATCCATCACATGAGTATCCGAAAATAAAAACTTAATTTGATTTGTTTTGCTAGAACTACCTTTATAATAAAATAAAACTTATTAATTGTTGGGTGTTGTAATTTGTTACGATGACATTCCCTTGACAACATTATCAATAGATTGGAAAATTGAGTTTTTGAGCTCTGCTCAAAATATTTAATATTTAAATGCGACCAAAAGAGAAAAATAATCGAACACAAATCCAAACATATCGGGCTACATAAAATCAATTATTATATTTCTTTTACTGCTTAAAAAGGTGTAAAAATTTTCTATCGATAATCGAACTTCACTTTTGCGAACGGTTAATATTATTTTTTTTATTTACATAGTATTCCGTCTCACGACATAACTTGACGAACATAATTCCTAAAATTCACTCGGTCCATGGCAACCGTTCTCCAATTCCTCGGGCACCCCACGTTCGCCAGATCACGCTCCACTTGGTCTAACCACCTCGCTCGTTGCGCCCCCGCTCGTCTTGTTCCTACCGGATTCGTAGCGAACACCTGTTTTGCAGGACAGTCGTCCGGCATTCTCGCAACATGTCCCGCCCAGCGTATCCTTCGCCTCCACACTCCGTTCTCCTGTACGCCGCCAAAGATGGTTCTTAACACTCGTCGCTCGAATACTCCGAGTGTACGCAGGTCCTCCTCGAGCAATATCCATGTCTCGTGCCCGTAGAGAACAACCGGTCTAATAAGCGTCATATACAGGTTACACTTCGTGCGAGGGCAAAGTCTTCTCGACCGCAGTTGCTTGTGGAGTCCATAGCAGGCACGACTTCCGCTGATAATTCGCCTCCGGATCTCACGGCTGGTGTCATTGTCTGCGGTCACCAGTGAGCCGAGATAGACAAAGTCTTCGACTATCTCCAGCTCGTCGCCATCGATCGTGACCTTGTTATTACTGGACAAGCGGGTTCGGTCGGTCTCGGATCCGCAGGCCAGCATGTACTTCGTCTTGGACGTATTAATCATCAACCCAATCCTTCCTGCTTCGCGTTTCAGTTTGCGGTAGATCTCCTCCACCGCCGCAGATGATCTGCCGACTATATCAATGTCATCGGCAAAGCAGATAAGTTGACTGGATCTGTTGAAAATCGGTTAATATAGTGAGTCTAGCATTTTGAAAATCTCATTTTGTATGAAAAAAAAATTAAAAAAAAACCCCGATTTAATACACTTAACATTGGATTCGAAGTTTATTTACAGAGTGTTAACTATCTTTGGAAACATATGACACAATAATTCCTTATTTCTGAATTATATATGATAATTCTATAAAAAAGATTCTGATTGAAGATAATCGAAAGCAAAAATTACTAAACTCAATATAAAAAAAATGGCCAGTACGTTTTTGAGAGATATGCGAACTTTTATTTAACGAGTTCATTTACTATCAAAATATTTCAAACTTCTTGTTTGAGGGCCACATTTCTCGACGCTCACTAGTGATCAAGGGGTTAGACTCCTAAACTTTCATGATAGATGGCGTGGGATCGATTCTTGGCTGTTTGATGATCTTTTTGTCAAATTTTCGATCGCCTATGAACTCTGAACAAAATGTATTTGAAAATTGAAATCTCAATCAATAATTATGAATATAAAGGGTGATTTTTTTCAAAATTTGGTCAAGGGAAAACGCGTGTAAATCGGTGAAATCGTTTATTTAAAAAATCAAATTAAATTTCTTTTTCGAGCTTAATTAGTATAAAATTCAGGAAAAAAATTCAGTTAGGCTTCCACTTTTCCAAATCCGAATTGCTGGGCCTTGCGCTTAACCCCTGCCATCAGATTTTGTACAGCCACCTTGTACACCTTCTTAGCCGCAGAAAGCCAGTTTGCCTTGAACTGCTGCTCGTCCTTATTAGTTTTTTTGGTCTTCTTTAGGTTCCGCTTGACAATAGCCCAGTATTTCTCAATTGGGCGGAGCTCTGGCGTGTTGGGATGGTTCTCGTCCTTGGGAACCACCTGCACGTTGTTAGCGGCGTACCACTCCATGGCCTTTTTACCGTAATGGCAAGATGCCAAATCTGGCCAAAACAGTACGGAACAACCGTACCGAATTTTTTTTTTTTCATAGCTTTCCTTTGGCTTTTCGAGCCACAGATACAGATGGCTTGCCAAACCAGATATTTCTTCGCGAACTTTGACAGATTAATGTGCTTGAAAATATCTGCTACCTTTCCCTTTCTTTTTGCCGAATAAAACTTCTGTCCCGGAAGCTGCTCGTAGTTGGCTTTGACGTGGGTTTTGTCGTCCATTACCACGCAGTCAAACTTCGTCAGCATCGTCGTGTACAGCCTCCGGGATCGCGCTTTGGCCGTCGTTTTTTGTTTATCATCGCGATTTGGAGTCACTACCTTCTTGTAAGTCGATAGTCCGGCTCTTTTTTTGGCTCGATGCACGATTGTAGACGATACACATGTAGATTATTTTCGGCATCTCGGAGAGAGAGGTTAGGCTTTCGCTTGAAACTACCGGCAACTCTCTTTGTCGTCTCAGCGGTTTCCGGTTTTCGATTATCCCCCGATCCAGACTTCCTGGCTGTCGACAAACGTTCCCCAAACACTTTAATTACATTTGTAACGGTTGATTTGGCAACTTTAAGCGATTTTGTCAGCTTTGCGTGCGAGTTGCTCGGATTTTCGCGATGCGCGAGCAAAATTTTGATACGCTGCTCTTCTTCCTTGGACGGCATTTTGACAACTGAAGAGTGAGTTCCAAAATCAAAATAGGAGCAACATTTTACACACAAACACACACACACACACACACCTTCAAAATGAGGGGTGTTCAGGTTTTTTAAATGCAAAATTGAAAGAAATACGTCAAGTTGATATTAACCAAATTTTGACCGTATCACCCTTTATCTTGAGTTGGAATCTGAATTTTGATACTCAAAACTGAAACTGAATTCAGAATCTGAATCCTAACTATGCATTTTAAATTTTATTTCTGAACTTCAGTTCTGAATTCGAATTCTCAGCTAAAATCAAAATCCAATCTGAATCTGAATTGGAAACAAAATCTGAATCTGAACAATGAATCTGGATCATTTTGCTCAATATTTTTAGACGCAAAATAAATTAAATTTCACTTTGATACGATTGCGTAGGCCTTCTCACTTTTGTCATTTTTTTCTCTTCCAACTTAATTATTTTCTAGGATTCCTAGCCATTTGTCTTATTTAAGCTTACTCTTGGAAAATGTTATTTTTTTATATATTAAAAATCACAAATTGGCAATAAAAAAAATAGAAACTATATGTACATTAAGAAGGCAATAGATTTTTTTATATATTAAAAATCACAAATTGGCAATAAAAAAAAATAGAAACTATATGTACATTAAGAAGGCAATAGATGTATGGGGAAACTTTCAATTTGGAATTTTGAAAACGGCTAAAACTATTTGCAGATTGGCTCAAAAACTGACCTGTGGGGATTTTTTTTTATGATCTGACGGGTTTGCGCCGGGGGTCTTCAGATTTTCCCTAAAATTGAAAATTTGGTTCATTTTTGCGACTTGAAAACACATGTATTTTTTCAGATTTCTAACATTTTTATTTTTTGAGTTAGCTTCGGTTAGATTTTTTTGTCAATAAAAAATAACCATTTTTCAAAGCTACATAATTCTGTTTTTTTTCAACGGAAATTATAAAATAGCACATCAAAATGCATTGGAAATTTATCAGCTTTCCAAATAAAATAGTTGCAAAAAAATAAATAAAGACTTTCAATATGAAAAGTCGTAAATAAACTTTAAATGGCGTCTAAAAGTACCGTTTGCAAAACCGAATATTTTGCAAAAAAAAAACCATTGAATAGCTCAATTCATGATGCAACTTTCATTTGAAGACACCAAAGTGGGCCTTCAACTCCTTGAAGAGTTATGAAAGAAATAATGACGATAAATCTCTTTTTTTGCATCGGAAACAAACAATGGTCGAACAACTGCACTCACAAATGGAGATAGCGAGCACTTCTAACAACATGGAAACAAAAGAACTTATCAAAGCAGGTAAAAAACACTATTTTTTGTGCTTTGTAGACTGCCCCTACTTGCATAACAGTCCCATATGAATTTTCGTCATTTTAGGTCAACATAGGGATTCAAAATAAAACACTAAAAAAGAGGTTTGTTCTACAAATTTCGAAAAAAAAATATCATTTTGTGGCTGTCCTATAAATATGAAATACACCCGAATAACAGTTCCATATGTGAAATACCACGGATTTGGCTACTTTTCAATGCTTCTTTCGGAGAAATAGTCTTTGATTTATTGCTTTGAATCATTTAAAAAAATTTAACTCACTTGATGTCAAATGATGCACATGAGTTTTCGAAGGCAGATTTCACTTTCTTAGGAATGACTTCCTGAGCGAAAAACTATCGGATGCAATCAAAAATCGTAAAAAGATTCAACTTACAATGTGGATTTTACGATATTTTGTATGTTTTTTTTTCTGAAAATTGCATTTAGAAGTTCAAAAATGATCAAATTTAAGTCTTAGAAAGTGGCTTGGCGAGAAAAAAATATTCTGTATAGGACTGTTATGCGAGTAGATTTGAAAAAGGTTTCAAATATGGTCGATTAACAGTCCCATAATGAATAAAAATGGTGCTCTCGACCTTACCAATAACCCAATTTCGAAAATTTCAGGTCTTACGATTTATTATGACAACCTAGAAACGATTTTCGTTTATGCCGAAAGTAGTGATCACAATTTAAGAATATATTCCAAAACAGAAAAGGCTGATTTTCTCGCTTGCTTGTTTTTGCATATGGGACTGTTATGAAAGTAGAGGCGGTAGAGTGTTGCAGCTAAACTGAGTTCATGATATATCCAAAAATCTAATAACGCATTCGTTTATACCCAGTTTTGCACCAGGTCACAATAAGTTTTGCAAATTTGGCTGTCATTTTTAGAAGTTTATGCGCTCAGTTTTGCATCCGTAATTCTCCAGATTTGATTTAAAATGGACGGTGGAACACTGAAGATTCATTTGTGAGCGATCGAGGTAGCAAAACACTGACGACGAATTATGTTCGTTCTAGGAATGTAAACCTCATAACTGGGCGAATGTAGAAAACGAATTCGGTAAAAGTATCATATTTTCAATGTCATATTACCTACAATGGGAATGATGCTTTTTACAGCCTGGGCTGGCCATACTGAGCTCTTCGATTATTTCTACATTTGTGACACACTCTTTGTTTTTGATCAATGGGAAAGGATTTTGGTGTCCAGTGCTTAGCTCCTGATATAAAAACTATGTAAAGCACGTCTATATTTCATTTTTTAATCACATTTTTGAGATCCCAAACACAGGGACTGAACCTTCTACTATTGGCATTGTTATGCTTCACAATGATCTTTGATCGAAAAGTTAATAAGTTATATAGCATATGACCAGGTTGTAAAAGCAACATTTCCATTACTTGTTATATCACATTAGCAATACGATACTGAGAATTTTGGTTAAAATTTAAAGTCAGTTATGCTGCAAACACTCTACAAAGAACGAAAAAGTAGTGATTTTTACCTGCTTTGGTAAGTTCTTTTGTTTTCATGTTGTTAGAAGTGCGCGCTATCTCCATATGTGAGTGCAGTTGTTCGACCATTGTTTGTTTTCGTCGCAAAAAAAAGAGATTTATCGTCATTATTTCTTTCATAACTCTTCAAGGAGTTGAAGGCCCACTTTGGTGTCTTCAGATGAAAGTTTTATTATGAATTGAGCTATTCAATGGTATTTTTTGCAAAATATTCGGTGGTGCAGACGGTACTTTTAGACGCCATTCAAAGTTTATTTACGACTTTTCATATTGAAAGTCTTTATTTATTTTTTTGCAACTATATTATTTGGAAAGCTGATAAAATTGCAATGCATTTTGATGTGCTATTTTATAATTTCCGTTGAAAAATAACAGAGTTATGTAGCTTTAAAAAATGGTTATTTTTTATTGACAAAAAAATCTAACCGAAGCTAACTCAAAAAATAAAAATGTTAGAAATCTGAAAAAATACATGTGTTTTCAAGTCGCAAAAATGAACCAAATTTTCAATTTTGGGGAAAATCTGAAGACCCCCGGCGCAAATTGTCAGATAATAAAAAAAAATCCCCCTGTGCAAAATTTAAAGCTTTATTGGCCTTGATTTTTAAATCTGGTGTTATCTCAAAAAAAAAAATTTTGTTAAAAATCGACATTAAAATTTCAAAAATCATCAAAGATAAGGAAAAATCCAAATTTCGAAATTTGGTGATATCTCGAAAAAAAAAATTATGGTAAAAAATCGACTTTTTGACGTTTGTCGGAAAACCGAAAGTCCCAGAAAGTCGATTTTCAACTAGTATCTCAACACTTGAATTCGATGTTTCATGCAATTCTAAGTCAAGACAAAAAAATCATTCAAATCGAAATAAAATTTGGATTTTTCCGCTTTTTTTTTATCTGCCCTTTAAAATTTTTGAGGGTTTGAAAAAACCAGTAACATTGAGCGCTTTGATGCTCTCCTAAACCAAGACCGATTGAGCTGAAATTTCGCACTGGTAAGATTTTGGGCCAAACTACCCAACGTTTAGGAATATGTTCTATTTTCGAAACTTGTCATAGCCGTAAGCTGGAAAAATCGTCTTAATTGTCAACATTGTCAAACTTGTTAAAACTGTCAAAGTTGTCAAAATTGTCAAAATTGTCAAAATTGTCAAAATTGTCAAAATTGTCAAAATTGTCAAAATTGTCAAAATTGTCAAAATTGTCAAAATTGTCAAAATTGTCAAAATTGTCAAAATTGTCAAAATTGTCAAAATTGTCAAAATTGTCAAAATTGTCAAAATTGTCAAAATTGTCAAAATTGTCAAAATTGTCAAAATTGTCAAAATTGTCAAAATTGTCAAAATACTTAAAATTGTCAAAATGGTCAAAATTGTCAAAATTGTCAAAATTGTCAAAATTGTTAAAATTGTCAAAATTGTCAAAATTGTCAAAATTGTCAAAATTGTCAAAATTGTCAAAATTGTCAAAATTGTCAAAATTGTCAAAATTGTCAAAATTGTCAAAATTGTCAAAATTGTCAAAATTGTCAAAATTGTCAAAATTGTCAAAATTGTCAAAATTGTCAAAATTGTCAAAATTGTCAAAATTGTCAAAATTGTCAAAATTGTCAAAATTGTCAAAATTGTCAAAATTGTCAAAATTGTCAAAATTGTCAAAATTGTCAAAATTGTCAGAATTGTCAAAATTGTCAAAATTGTCAAAATTGTCAAAATTGTCAAAATTGTCAAAATTGTCAAAATTGTCAAAATTGTCAAAATTGTCAAAATTGTCAAAATTGTCAAAATTGTCAAAATTGTCAAAATTGTCAAAATTGTCAAAATTGTCAAAATTGTCAAAATTGTCAAAATTTTCAAAATTTTCAAAATTGTCAAAATTGTCAAAATTGTCAAAATTGTCAAAATTGTCAAAATTGTCAAAATTGTCAAAATTGTCAAAATTGTCAAAATTGTCAAAATTGTCAAAATTGTCAAAATTGTCAAAATTGTCTTAATTAGAGATGTACCGAATAGTGGTATTCGGCGAACGGCCGAATACCGAATATTGACCTTTTCAACTATTCGGCCAAACGAATATTCGGCCGAATATTCGGCCGAATATTCGGTCGAATATTCGGTCGAATATTCTATTGAGTTTTCAATGAAAAAACCTTAAGTGATTATTTCAATGCTTTCTATTTCTTCCATATTAATGCCCCTCATGGTTTTTAGTCGATTATTTTCAACCAGATGATATTATAGGAGGATGTTTTGCAAGATAAGTTTTAAGTAGGGGTCTTTCTGATTTTTTTTGTCACCAATAACTGAAAAGACATGAGATGACTAGTCGCTTCTAGGCCGTTTATCACCAAAGAGATTGCGTTCCTGTGAAATTTGAGATAAAAATATCGAAACAGATGCCAAGCTATTTAAATCGCTTCTCTGATATTGAATAAGATGAAGGTCGAATTTGAGCAAGATATCTTTAAAATTGTTGTTGAAAAGATAGATGACGTTTAACCTTAGGCAACCATACTTTCAACCACACGTATCCAGACGGTCAGGCATTCAGAACGATTAAAAACAAATAAAAAATGAACAAATAAAAAACTATAACCAAAGTATAAAGCCATATCGTTCAGCATTCTCCTGTACGATCTACAGTGAAATATACAAGGATTCACCTTAGATGTTTTGCTGAAACCATAAGTTTTTAATGATAGTGTCGTTTTTACAACATTACTTTTGGATATTTTATAAATTATCAAAAATTATTAGAAAAGTTTTGAAGTCTGTAGAAGATATTCGGCCTATTCGGCCTATTCGGCCGAATACTTAGCTCAACTATTCGGTGAGCCGAATATTCGGCTTAACGGTTTTTCGGCGATATTCGGCGCCAAATATTCGGCCGACCGAATATTCGGTACATCTCTAGTCTAAATTGTCAAAATTGTCAAAATTATCAAAATTTTTAAAATTGTCAAAATTGTCAAATTGTCAAAATTGTCAAAATTGTCAAAATTGTCAAAATTGTCAAAATTGTCAAAATTGTCAAAATTGTCAAAATTGTCAAAATTGTCAAAATTGTCAAAATTGTCAAAATTGTCAAAATTGTCAAAATTGTCAAAATTGTCAAAATTGTCAAAATTGTCAAAATTGTCAAAATTGTCAAAATTGTCAAAATTGTCAAAATTGTCAAAATTGTCAAAATTGTCAAAATTGTCAAAATTGTCAAAATTGTCAAAATTGTCAAAATTGTCAAAATTGTCAAAATTGTCAAAATTGTCAAAATTGTCAAAATTGTCAAAATTGTCAAAATTGTCAAAATTGTCAAAATTGTCAAAATTGTCAAAATTGTCAAAATTGTCAAAATTGTCAAAATTGTCAAAATTGTCAAAATTTTCAAAATTGTCAAAATTGTCAAAATTGTCAAAATTGTCAAAATTGTCAAAATTGTCAAAATTGTCAAAATTGTCAAAATTGTCAAAATTGTCAAAATTGTCAAAATTGTCAAAATTGTCAAAATTGTCAAAATTGTCAAAATTGTCAAAATTGTCAAAATTGTCAAAATTGTCAAAATTGTCAAAATTGTCAAAATTGTCAAAATTGTCAAAATTGTCAAAATTGTCAAAATTGTCAAAATTGTCAAAATTGTCAAAATTGTCAAAATTGTCAAAATTGTCAAAATTGTCAAAATTGTCAAAATTGTCAAAATTGTCAAAATTGTCAAAATTGTCAAAATTGTCAAAATTGTCAAAATTGTCAAAATTGTCAAAATTGTCAAAATTGTCAAAATTGTCAAAATTGTCAAAATTGTCAAAATTGTCAAAATTGTCAAAATTGTCAAAATTGTCAAAATTGTCAAAATTGTCAAAATTGTCAAAATTGTCAAAATTGTCAAAATTGTCAAAATTGTCAAAATTGTCAAAATTGTCAAAATTGTCAAAATTGTCAAAATTGTCAAAATTGTCAAAATTGTCAAAATTGTCAAAATTGTCAAAATTGTCAAAATTGTCAAAATTGTCAAAATTGTCAAAATTGTCAAAATTGTCAAAATTGTCAAAATTGTCAAAATTGTCAAAATTGTCAAAATTGTCAAAATTGTCAAAATTGTCAAAATTTTCAAAATTGTCAAAATTGTCAAAATTGTCAAATTGTCAAAATTGTCAAAATTGTCAAAATTGTCAAAATTGTCAAAATTGTCAAAATTGTCAAAATTGTCAAAATTGTCAAAATTGTCAAAATTGTCAAAATTGTCAAAATTGTCAAAATTGTCAAAATTGTTAAAATTTTTAAAATTGTCAAAATTGTCAAATTGTCAAAATTGTCAAAATTGTCAAAATTGTCAAAATTGTCAAAATTGTCAAAATTGTCAAAATTGTCAAAATTGTCAAAATTGTCAAAATTGTCAAAATTGTCAAAATTGTCAAAATTGTCAAAATTGTCAAAATTGTCAAAATTGTCAAAATTGTCAAAATTGTCAAAATTGTCAAAATTGTCAAAATTGTCAAAATTGTCAAAATTGTCAAAATTGTCAAAATTGTCAAAATCGTCAAAATTGTCAAAATTGTCAAAATTGTCAAAATTGTCAAAATTGTCAAAATTGTCAAAATTGTCAAAATTGTCAAAATTGTCAAAATTGTCAAAATTGTCAAAATTGTCAAAATTGTCAAAATTGTCAAAATTGTCAAAATTGTCAAAATTGTCAAAATTGTCAAAATTGTCAAAATTGTCAAAATTGTCAAAATTGTCAAAATTGTCAAAATTGTCAAAATTGTCAAAATTGTCAAAATTGTCAAAATTGTCAAAATTGTCAAAATTGTCAAAATTGTAAAAATTGTCAAAATTGTCAAAATTGTAAAAATTGTCAAAATTGTCAAAATTGTCAAAATTGTCAAAATTGTCAAAATTGTCAAAATTGTCAAAATTGTCAAAATTGTCAAAATTGTCAAAATTGTCAAAATTGTCAAAATTGTCAAAATTGTCAAAATTGTCAAAATTGTCAAAATTGTCAAAATTGTCAAAATTGTCAAAATTGTCAAAATTGTCAAAATTGTCAAAATTGTCAAAATTGTCAAAATTGTCAAAATTGTCAAAATTGTCAAAATTGTCAAAATTGTCAAAATTGTCAAAATTGTCAAAATTGTCAAAATTGTCAAAATTGTCAAAATTGTCAAAATTGTCAAAATTGTCAAAATTGTCAAAATTGTCAAAATTGTCAAAATTGTCAAAATTGTCAAAATTGTCAAAATTGTCAAAATTGTCAAAATTGTCAAAATTGTCAAAATTGTCAAAATTGTCAAAATTGTCAAAATTGTCAAAATTGTCAAAATTGTCAAAATTGTCAAAATTGTCAAAATTGTCAAAATTGTCAAAATTGTCAAAATTGTCAAAATTGTCAAAATTGTCAAAATTGTCAAAATTGTCAAAATTGTCAAAATTGTCAAAATTGTCAAAATTTGCAAAATTGTCAAAATTGTCAAAATTGTCAAAATTGTCAAAATTGTCAAAATTGTCAAAATTGTCAAAATTGTCAAAATTGTCAAAATTGTCAAAATTGTCAAAATTGTCAAAATTGTCAAAATTGTCAAAATTGTCAAAATTGTCAAAATTGTCAAAATTGTCAAAATTGTCAAAATTGTCAAAATTGTCAAAATTGTCAAAATTGTCAAAATTGTCAAAATTGTCAAAATTGTCAAAATTGTCAAAATTGTCAAAATTGTCAAAATTGTCAAAATTGTCAAAATTGTCAAAATTGTCAAAATTGTCAAAATTGTCAAAATTGTCAAAATTGTCAAAATTGTCAAAATTGTCAAAATTGTCAAAATTGTCAAAATTGTCAAAATTGTCAAAATTGTCAAAATTGTCAAAATTGTCAAAATTGTCAAAATTGTTAAAATTGTCAAAATTGTCAATATTCAGAAAATTGTCAATATTCAGAAAATTGTCAAAATTGTCAAAATTGTCAAAATTGTCAAAATTATGGAGAGTTTGATCTTGTTTGTTCAACAACTAAGATAAAATTTCTAGTGAATTCGATAACTTTGAGTTTTATCCTTGCAGAAAGCCGATAAGCCGCTTAGCTCACAAACTATTACTTTGGATGTTGGTCTCAAAGTTTCGTCCTCTGCTAGACGAACAAGACTACGAACTACAAATCATTCTGAATCGAGCTTCGTCCTCAAAGGTGCTCTCTTTAAGAGATCCAACAACAAAAAAATTGACCAAACGAAACTGCCTCGAATATTTCTCAAGAAGTTGGAAAGCCGACTGAAGGAAGAAAAAAATTGTCACAGCAAAATCTCCAACGGGCAGCAATGAAAAAGGGATGAGGCCAAAAAGCTCTATCGGATTATTTTGATAACAAGTTGATTCCAATTCTAAGACATTCGAAGTTGGTTCGAGGGGTCGATGAGATGAATTCTTCACAGCGCTTCCCAGAATGATTCGAACTGACAGAATGGGTCACATCTTTGGTTCGATTTCTTCGAAGGTGTAGGCATCATTAGCATAATCGATGGGACACTTTAGAGCCAGCCAGCACACATTGCCGAAGGGATGCTCGCCCTGCTCTCAATCTTGTCTTTCCCGATTGGCCAAATATTTACCAACCGTCAGATCCGAAAAGCTACATTCAGCAGAAAGCAAATAAATCCGACATATTATTGTCGATAATCCTTCATATATTGATTTAATTCAATCAGATGAATTATAAACGACGTCAAATGAATTTTAAGCAGCTTAAACCGATCCGGGCTTGATCCTTCGTCGTGCCACTGGCACAGAAATGGCAACTGGTAAGGCCAAACTCGAGCACGGATGTTAAATGCAGAATGTCGCGATGCCAGGCCTAAAATTTTTACGGTCAGTGACCTAAACAAACATCACCGTCGTCATCGTCATCGCTGCTGGAGGCAAGAAGAAACAACCTCTCATCGGTGTCGTATTCTCCCGGAAAAGCCTCTTCTTCAACAGCTCGTTCATAAACGTACATACATGTTGCAGCTTGAAGATATTCTAACCTTAAAACGAAATGGTACCATACCCGGTAACTTTTGCGCTTTCCTAAGAGTTATCACATTGTCTGTGTCGACCACCCTGGATCCCGGATTGTTGACTAGCTGCTGCTGCTACCAAATTTAGGTCACCAGATGCGCACTTTTACTGGCTGCTGAAAGGGAAATAAACTCCAGATCTCTTGCAAGACTACCTCCTGTTGGCGTTGAGCTGGAAGAAATATAGTGAGTCAATCCGATGCATTCTGCTGAGGAAATGGAAAATAAAACACCAGAAGCGGAAGCTGCTGGAGCTCACCGAACAAGACGACAACGACGGTATATCTTTCTCCCGGGATGCTACCAGACTAGCTCTAGGTGTTGAAAGCTGCCGGGTGTGAAATTGATAGAACGGATTTAATGGTTTGGTCAATGCGGGAATAATCTCGTTGCCGTCCATACTTTCACCGAAGGTTTGCTTTCGCTGGAACCGATTTATACTTGATTAAGTGCGTTATTTTAAAAAATCATGAATGACAAACAAACGAAAATCCTTTTTTTCCACAGTTTCTTAAGGGCTGGGAAAATATTATTGTCTTTTTTGTCAGGTTTTATTTTTGTTTTGGACCTTTTTATTTACTCGATGTTTGAAATCTATCGTTTTTTTTTGTAATTTACAGACATTTGATAAAATTGTTTCGTAATTTCTTAATTTTCTGTTGAAAACTAAGTAACAACGCAGGTTTCAGTGGTGGAATAGAGTTTTCAGTTCTATACATTCTTCGTGTAGTCTAGATAAAATCACCTATTACACTCAGTTCTTATCGAGTTCTCACTCGGTATCACGGTCTTTGAAAAGTATTGAAGAATTCCAATGGATTTTTCGTGAAAAGTAGCAATATTGTTCATAATTCTTACCGTTATCGCTCAGTGTTCGATAAAGCCACACTGGCGAGGTTCAGAATTACGCGTTTTATACTTGCATTTGCGAGTAATTGGAAAAAGAAATTTCCATTTATCTGTGTTTCCATCATCGCTTTATTAAGCACGTGTGGTTGACAGATTGATACGTTTATCTCATCTCATCATTGGATCGACAAAGCGTTTGCTGAAGGTCACTTCTCACTTCTCTCCACTCAATTTTTACTGTTTACAAAAACACCGGCTGCAATAGCGAAACCGTAGCAAAACAAAACCCGCAATGGCGGGAGGTGATCCAGGTCCCACTGAAGATCCTTCTGATCTAAATCGATGCAGACTCCCTCAGTTCATGCGAAACAAAACTTACGATGGTGTAACTCGTTTTTTGCA
The DNA here is from genome assembly GCF_029784155.1 of Uranotaenia lowii. Taxonomy (NCBI): domain Eukaryota; kingdom Metazoa; phylum Arthropoda; class Insecta; order Diptera; family Culicidae; genus Uranotaenia; species Uranotaenia lowii. The sequence goes on from NC_073692.1 coordinate 393,410,290, forward strand.
ACTGCGAATGAAAACTGTTGATGGTGTTGACAAACGACCGTCGTTACCCCAGAATCCTTTCCTTATAGGAAAGTCTGTTGAGCAACTTGTCGGATCTACTAACTTGAAAAATGTCGAAGCCATTAAAGAAGGTCAAGGTGAGCAATATATTTTACGCACATCGTCACCAGAAATAGCTGAGAAGTTGCTTTCGTTGACAACTCAATTGGATAAAACCTTGATTGAAGTAGTGCCTCATCCAACATTAAACTCAGTGCAAGGTGTTGTTTACCAAATTGACTCTCTCGAGTTCAGCGAAGAAGCTATTCTGGATGAAACAAAATCGGAAGGTGTAACAGCTGTGCGTAGAATAATGAAACGGGATGACAAGAAAAATTTAAAAAATACACCACTTCTCGTACTGACTTTCTGCTCTACAGTTCTACCAGAATACGTTCGGTTTGGACTGCTACGCGTCCAAGTCCGTCCATATTACCCGTCTCCAATGATTTGTCGAGGCTTTGGATCTTATGGACATACGCATAAGAGATGCGACAGCACGACTTGTTCAGTATGCTTTAGAGATCACCCGACGATTCAAGGACAAACCTGCAGCAACGAAAAGTTCTGTAAACATTGTAACCAGGAAGGTCACTCTCCGACAAGCCGTGACTGTCCCTTCTTCCAGAAGGAAGAAGCAGTGATCCGCCTGAAAGTCAACAAAAGAATCACCTTTCAGGAAGCTCGAGCAGAAATTAACCAAACCTGGAATAAGCCAACATACGCAAGTCAAGTTCAGCAACGCTTAACCCAAACGCAACGCGATCCCGACGAAAAAGACAAAATTATTTCTCTTTTACGCAATGAGCTCGCAAAATTACGGCAAGAAAGAAATCAGACAGAAAGATCAACAAGGACCCATACAACCATCACAACTATCACAACAATCTAAATCACGCCTTTCTCGCAAAGATTCTCTGGATAAACCGAACAGTCAACAGTCTGAGCAAGCACAATCTAAAAAAGCTACACAAAGTGCATCGACTGGAACAACACCTGTAGAGTGGAAGAGCTTCCACAACCACAATACAAGAAGCGATAGCAGGAAACGGAATCTGAACCTCATAAAATGACATATCACCATCAAACCCGAAAAACGGTTCAAAGAGAGTAAATTTGAACAAGAACTCCCAACAGACGCAGCAGGACGAGAACGTAGATGCGAACATGTTTTCTGATGACGATGGCCAACAGTGATTCACCACCCAACTCACACATCGACAACTATAGCAACGCTTCTGGACACTCTATGGATTTTGTTAATAACATCGTGCTTTCTACAAACACTGAACCCGGCACCTCACCGGGTTCACCAGGTGATGTACAACCTTTCATTTTCCGTCCTACAAATCACCCCGTTTTTAATTTTTTCTCCGACACCGAAGCTTCCCACGAGTCCACTCCAAACACCTTCAACCACGAAGAATCCTGCAACGAAGATGATCACCAAAATGTGAGGCCGATCGCAGCGACTGACTCCGACAGACAGAGACGTCCGGTGTTATTGAACTCCTGTTTTTACAACACGTCATCGCCAAGAGTCGATACTGGTGTATCATCAGACCCTCCAGACTGCCCTATAACTACTGGTAGCCAACCGCAAACTTTTTCCTCATCAACTTGGCAGAATCCTAGCAACGAAAACACGCTTCCTAAAGCTGCTGAACCCGGTTCATCGCCGGGTTCACCAGGTGACGTAAACCCGATTCAACCTTCTATAAGCAATTATCGCCTCCTCATGTTTCAGTGGAACACGCGAGGTTTTTGGAGACAACATTCTGAGCTGTTAGTAAAACTGGCTTCTAACCCACCAATCGTCATAGCCATTCAGGAAGCTATGGCCAGCCGCTTCAATGGTTCGCTGAGGAACATGTACACCTGGTATTCATCGGACAATCAACAAGCTCGCAGTAATGGCCTAGTTGCAATCGGTGTGCTGAAAGGCATCCCACATAATCGAGTTTCTCTTCGCTCTGATATCAAAAGTATTGGAATTCGCATCACATCACCAATAAAAGTGACAATCGTCAATATTCATGTCCAGCATGCTTTCAAACACGAGGAACTTTCCTCTGGACTGTCATCCCTTCTGGAAGGATTAGAGTCACCATACATTGTAGCTTGGGATCCTATGGTGCACCAACACGCATATGTGATCGTAGCTGCCTTGCATCTGCCATTGACTTAACACTAGCTTCCAACAGTCTGGCATGCCGATTATCGTGGAAAGTAGACTCCGATCCTATCATCAACGACCACCTTCCGCTTTTAACATTTCTGGACACTCCATTACCCAATATATCCACACGACAAATTTGGCGATACAATGATGACGATTGGTCTCGTTTTGAAGAACTGTTGAACGATAAATTATCTTCACAAAGTGCGCTAACCATTGAACAACTTACAGACCATATCTATGACACTGCTATTGTCACCATCCCGCGGTCCAGTTTACGCTGCGGCTCGAAGAGCGTAGTCTGGTGGAACTCAGAAGTTGAAGAAGCAGTCCGTGCGCGAAGAAAAGCCCTACGCAAAGCAAAGAAAATAAGCGGAAATGATCAAACGAAAATGGCAGCAATGGCTCACTTCAGAAACATTCGTAATCAAACAAAAAGAATTATCAAGCAAGCCAAGGCTGACTCGTGGGAACAATTTGCTTCGAGTTTCAATCCACAAACACCTGTCTCTTGTATGTGGCAAAATTTTAATAGAATCTCAGGAAAGAAAACGAATAAAATTCTGCGTATCAATTCTGAAGGCCAGTTTAAGGAGGACCCACTGGAAATTGCTGAAGATTTTGCCCAGTATTTTGCAAATTCTACCGTGTCAACTACTTCGGATCCCAACTACAACAATCCTAACACTCCAGACTTGGACATTCTAAATCCTTCCCTTGATCGAGATTTTACATTTTGCGACCTACGAAGGGCAATCAATCGTTGCTCCGGCAATTCAGTTGCCATTGTTATTCCTAAACCCAAGCAAAATGTACATCAAACTGGTGTTACTGGTTTTAGGCCATATGGGCCTAAACGTTCGTAGACTTTACTCAAGCAGCACAACAAAGATATGCTTTGTTGTGCTGCTTGAGTAAAGTCTACGAACGTATGATCAACCACAGAATTGAAACGTATCTAGAATCATTTTCAACGCTACATCAAGAGCACCATGGATTCCGCGTAGGGCGAGGAACTAATACTTACTTCCTCTATTTACGAAACTTTCTAAGAGAGGTAGAGCAAAACAACACATATTGTGAAATATTGTCACTGGATATCACGAAAGCATACGATCAGGTCACGCGATCAAAAATCTTGGACGCAATTCGTTAAGCTAAACTTGGACAGCGTGTATTTCAGTTTGCCCGCTCGTTTCTATCGGTAAGAACATTCTGCGTTTCAGTAGGTGGACAATTTTCTGAAGTAAGAGCATTAGAGAATGGAGTTCCACAAGGCTCCGTTGTATCGGTTACGTTTTTCGTACTCATTATGAATCAAACATCCACACTCTCCCTCCTTGGGGCGTTCTTGATTGGATATGCTGATGACCTCATACTTGCACGCAAAGGATCTAAAACGAATGTATTGAGTCAAAAGTTACAGAATGATCTACTCACTATCAATCAATGGGCTAAAGGAGTCAGATTAACAATATCTATCGCCAAGACGAAAGCTATGCAATATTGCAAACGGAGGCGTCATTATCATCGTGATCACCGAACACCGATAATATTGAATCACGAAACAGTTACACGTGTCTGAAACATAAAAATTTTGGGAGTTCGATCGTGGAGGTACATTTAAACGATTATCGTCGAGAACTTTCAGGACTTCTGAAAAAATGACTGTTGCTGTAGAAAATGGAAAAATGGATTTTCAACATGCGAGTATTTGTTGCATTGTCAGCAAAACGTGTAACTTAACAAATTTACGGTTCGAATAACGATGTTGTTAGTGTTGCTAGTCAACCTGAAATGCGAAACATATATTCCCAAAAACTCAGACGAAGAACTCCTATGATTGAAACAACAGTAACACCTAATTTTGATTTATTTCATATGGCTAATCGAAAATTTGAACATTTAACTGGTCATGCCCTTCCACAGATTACGCCTATGTTATGGGTAGGACAACGGCCATGGAACATTCCGGCGCTCTCAATAGACTGGAGTATAAAAAAACAGATCAAAGCAGGTCATTGCAATGAGGCAGCTAAAGCTTATTTTATAAAAACGATCAACGAAAAATATCGAGACCACTGCTTGGTTTTTACTGATGCATCCTTAGTGGGTGAGGATGTTGGAATAGAAATTGTTAGCAAAAACTTTTTGACAGCCAGAAAATTACCTATTCAATGTTCAATCTTCACGGCAGAGGCTGCGGCCCTTGCCGTGGTCGTTGAAAGATCTCACGGAAAACCACTGATTGTGTCAGACTCGGAAAGCTGTTTACAAGCTCTTGAAAAAGGTAACAACAGACACGCTCTCATACAAATAACTGAAAAAGAGTCATGGGGCAAGCAAATTACTTTTATGTGGGTGCCTAGTCATTCAGGAATACGAGGTAACGAGCAAGCTGATGTGATGGCGAATTCTGGAAGAACAAGTCCACAGTGGAATATCCCCATTCCTGCTTCTGACGTTGTGAGATGGGTGAAGAAGGAAATTATGTCCAATCAACAACAAATTTGGATACAAAGACCTTTTCAAGGACTCCGCAAACTGAAATTCATCTTAGAACTGTTGTGATACCACGAACCTTATTTGAGTAGTCTCATCATAACCATCCTATTGTTCGGCAATCATCAATTGCGAATTGCCCAAAGCATGTGGCAAACCAATATAAACATTGTTTTGGTCCTGCTGAGAGCAGCAGAAAACTTCTGCCGGAACGATCTCGTTGCTATCGGAGAATCCGAATGAACCATAAGTCTCAACACCTCCCCTCAATTCGCAAATTGAGAATATTCAACAACTTCGCATACCTCGCAATTGGTAGCGCCTTCGTGAACGCCAGGTATTGTAGACAACCGAACAATTCTTTTAATGACTGTTCGGTGATATCCTCACCATCATTTAGCTTCGTCCAGCGAATGTACGTATCGAGCGGTGTGCCAACGGGTTTGTAATCGGCCTACCAAATCACTGTAGAACATCCTCGACGTATCCTGATTGTGAAATTTTGATGATACTCTTGATGAAGTCTCGTCTCATGGTCATCCCTAAGAAGATCTTGACCTCCAATAGATCCTTTATTTGAAATAGCCTTCAAAGCTCGGTCTTGGTCCAGATAACCTCTAAAACGTCTTTTCTTACAATCTGAATGTCATCCACGTACAGGATGAGGGTGAGTTCTCGTTTGCAGGACTGGTAACCGCAGCAGTCACTCTACATCGGCTTTTGTATCTCGTCATTGTTGAATTGCTGGTTCCAGGCTCAATCCGCTTGCTTCAAGCTGTACAGCCTTTTCTTCAACAGAACGACCTTCGATTTGTCGATGTCATTGTATGGCGACCGGAGCGTATGTTTCCCAGCAGTCCAATCCTGGTCTTTGAGAACAGCTTTTCACGATTAATCGCGACTATCGTCCTTCACAGTGAACACCCACTTGAACAGAATGGGTTTTCTGTGGACCGGGGGCAAGCTAACCGCTTCCCAAGCCTTGTTATTCTTTAAGGCTTCCATTTCCTCGTCGTTGGCGACCTTCCAGGAATCACAGTCGTCCTGGCGTTTCAGCTCTGTAATGTTCTGAGGTAGCTCCTTTTCAGCATCAGCGCGTAGCTCCAGCGTAGATTGTTCGGTGACTTCGTCTCAGGGGCGGTTCAGAGGAGACGGAACCAAGTTCATCATCGTAATCGCTCTCGCCATGATCGTCAACAACTACACGGTTAATCACAGTGTGATCGGGATCAGCTGGCACTTCGTCTAACCATTCAGATGTGTTTTCTGTTGTTGGCACATCGGTTGACCAGTCGAATGTGTTTTCGGGTACATGAGCATCGTCTAGCTGCATGAATGTGGATTCTTATTCTGGCTCATACACATCGGCTAATCGCACAAGTGTGACCACCTCTGGTGACGAATCTTGATGCACCTGCATGTTTGCCATAACCCATGAAAACGAGTCGCTTAGGCTTTGAATCGAGCTTCTGTCGCTTTTTCTTCGGGATCTGCACGAAGGCTGGTCAACCAAGAGTGTACAGGTTGCTCAGCTTTGGCCTTCGACTGAACCACACCTCAAACGGTGTCTCGTTAACCACAAGACCTCTTGTTGGTGATTGGTTTGCGAGGTACGCAGTGCCTAGACCATCTTCACCACATATAGTAATCGACAATACGCTGTAAACCATGGATCATCGCTCTGGCCTTCTCTATCAGTGTACGTTTCTGCTACAGAGTATACGGAACGGTGGATTTTATCCGAACTTCTATCTCAGAACAATGTCTTTGAAATTCGTTACTGACGTATTCACGTCAGCTGTCGCATCGCAGCTTGAACCACTTTTGACAGAAGTGTGCAGTTACCATAGCCTCGTACTTCTTGAAGCGCTTAAACACCGCGCTTTTATGCTTGAGCAAATAGACGGTCATGAAGTAGATGTAGTCGTCAAAAATTACGAAGTATGGAATCCGTCAAACGTTGGCACTTCCATATTCCCACCCACTTCGAAATACACGAAATCAAGTGGTCACCCAACCGAGGGAGCTCAACTTTGGAAGTTTGTTGGTTGCTTGCTACCCAGCAATACAACTCTCGCAAACAGATTGCTTTTCCATCTTAACGGGGATTGGTCAATGGGGTCGGTTTTTTTTTTATCACTAATTCAATTTCCCATTTAAAGATGGCACTTATCAAAATGGTTCCTTTGGATAGAAATTTGTATGGAAAAATAGAGAGTTCTCTTTTTTAATTTTTTTAACGTAACTGGCACACTTTTTTTAAAACTTCCAAAGGTTCTCACACATATTTCCGTATTCAGGAGTGTCTTGGCCCATAACCTTTTGAAAAATAAGTAACAATGCAGATTTCAGTGGAACATTAGAGTTATCATTTATTTCCATTTATCATCTAATCATTATAATACCATCTATTAACCTAGCGATTGCTATTTGTTTCATTCCAATTACCTCATGCACTAACTGGGAAAGTACTCATTTCTCAAAGAGTATTTTGAAACTGCTACTCAAAATTGCTGTCAAAACTGTTGTGTAACCACGAGCTTAATTTGAGTAGTCTCGTATAACCGTGT